>NW_015387491.1:184702-264721 GCF_001527695.2 Protobothrops mucrosquamatus | reverse complement strand
GTCGGCCAGACAATGCCGGCTGGCGACCCCCAGGGGGAGAGCCTTCTCTGTGGCAGCTCCTGCCCTCTGGAATGACCTACCCCCCGACCTACGTACAGTTGCGGACCTGCGCCTTTTTCGCCGAGCCCTGAAGGCCCATCTATTCCATGCGGCCGGCCTGGCGTAGTTTGATTATGTTTTAGTAGGGGTTTTGTATGGGGTATTTTTAGAGCAGGCCTGTTATTTAATTTGATTTTAGAACAGAAATTTGTATATTTATCGTGGTTTTTATTATCGCCTGTTCACCGCCCTGAGTCCCGTAAGGGAGATAGGGCGGTATATAAATTCAATAAATAAATAAATAATAAATAAATTATAAGCATCAGCACTGTCAAAATTTCACAGGCCAATAAATTTAGATAAAGTCTTTTCATATATTGACTCATGATACGTAATTACATCATATTAAGGAGAACATTTGGTGTAGTGGTTAAGGTGCTGGAGTCAAAATAGGTGACCATGAGTTCTAGTTCTCCCCTAGGCCAGGGGTAGGCAACCTTGGCTCTTTTATGACTCCTGGACTTCAACTCCCAGAATTCCTGAGCCAGCGTGGCTCAGCTTGGAAACCTCTCCCTTTCCCCTCAGCATGGCTGGCTGAGGAATTCTGGGAGTTGAAGTCCACCAGTCATAAAAGAGCCAAGGTTGCCTATCCCTGCCTTAGGCACAGAAGCTAAATGACTGATTTGGGCCATTTATTCTCCCTTGGCTCAACCCATCTCACAAGACTGTTGTAGGGAAAATGGGAAGAAACATTATGTTCATCAACTTGAGTTATATAATATAAAGCTATGATATTGCTCTAATAAATAAAAATAAACAGTGGTAGGTTACAGGAAAATATTAAGAACTCTGTACTATTACTATCTGACACATTTTTAAACATTGGATCTTGTGAAAATCTTGCTTCTTACACGAATCTTCATCATTGAGCCAATTTTAATATTGGACCAACTTCCTATACCAAATATCATATGGGTTCTATCAGGCAGTAATAGAAATTATTTGCCATTTAAAATTGTTGGATCTACTTTGCATTGTTATCCTTGAATATATTAAACATTTCACACATTTAGCAAGCAGTGTAGCTGTCATGATGAAATGGATGATCAAGGAACAGTCTGTAAAAGCTTACAAGATTTCTGTGCAGTACAGGAAAAAAAGTATTGGAAGTTAATGTGTGTTTACAGAACTAATTTCTTCTATTAATAAATTAATTGCTTAAAACACTTTGTTGCTGTTGCCTTGTCATTAATCACAAATTATTCTAATGAATTGTATTTATTTTAAATTCCTACCAGATGCTTTAGCTGTAAGTAACAACACAGGCAAAATGAACAATTCATACAAAAAAATAATAGTTTATGGGATAATTTTTCTTGATTTTCTTTTGATGATTGCTTTTGAAGGACAGAATGATGTGACAAAATATGCCATATTGCTTGAAATAAAAGCTTGCAATATAATAAGAAAAACAGTGATATCGTCAGATAGCACAGAGCAGTAGGAAGTAAGTTTGGGATGGTACAAAACTTGTTGGCATCATAACTGGGACAGTTCCTATGGATTGGAAGAACAGAATTGATAGGGATTGAGGCCTAATCACTTTCAGAAGCCTAAGCAGAGTTTACAATGCTTCTCTGCTTCTATCAACAGCCAGACCAGTTTGGTCCTGGAAAGATTTGGATGCCAAGCCATACAGGACACTATAGAGTTGATAACACACTATTTAAAGAGCAGTTACATAGTATAATTGAAGCACCTTAGTGTTAATTTTAAAAGAGCCTTCATGGATTATTATTTTAAATAATTTGAAGGTTGTATTTCTTTTCATAATATTTCAGGAATTTAGTTCTCTTTCCTACTCTTTCATCTCCCCATAACATTTATCATTAGTTCTGATGGAAGAAAAAAATGCAAATAGAGTCCCTGTACTTGATCCAACTGGAGCTAAGATGAGGAAAAAGGATTAAAGACCATCACCCCTAATATTTACTTTGATGAAGGCCGAAACACCCAGCAATTATTCAAAAGAATATTTTTTAAATTGGTAGAATCAATTTCTGATCTCTGACATTATATATATTTTGTCCATAAGCCAGGAGTCCATCACTACTTCTTAAAGCAATGCAATCAGTATAAAACAAGTGAAGAAATGCTTCCTGTTCTCTGCCTTAAATCTATTTTCCAGGAGATTTGAATGTAGATATATATGTGTATGTGGTGAAATTCCTAAACAAATATATAAAGAAAGATGAAATCGGTTGAGAGTAAAGAGAAGATAGAGACATTGTTGTTGGATGGAGTTGATGAGGTCCTGAAAAGAGAGAGGTAGGAGGCTTAAAAAAGAAAAAGGCACTATACGAAGTGTGTGTCCATGTGGTAGAAACTAGTTTGCTAGCATGAAATAGCCTTACAAATGGTGTTGATGTACAATTGTTTTCACAATGCCCCTTTTTTGTCTTATCTCAGGCCTTGGGTTATTTCCAACTCCTTTTCTCACTCCACAAAATGTTCCCTGTCTTGAGAAGAAATATTGTTGCAATATGTATGTACTGTAATGTCTGTGTATGTGTTTGTGTGTATGTGTATGTATGTATGTATATATTAAGCTGATTCTGGCAGGAATCATTGCAAAAACGTGGGTTTTTAGGTCAGCTACCTGTAAAGGGTGAGATAAAATACTTGAATGCTGAACAAAGGATGAGGATAAAACAGATAGTTGAAAAGGGAAAAGGGGGGATTCTGTCAATAGAAGCAAAGAAAAGGAAATATAATTTATCGTAGGGATTCTGTCTATTTAAGAAAGGCTTTTTGCCAATTTCTGGTAACTTTACATGGGGCTCAGAAGCTTACCAGGATATAATAGGTCAACCTATTCCTAGAAATAAGAATAAATTTCCTGACAGAATAATTAATCAGTGGAACGGCTTCGGAAGTTGTGGATGCTCCATCACTGGAGGATTTTAAGAAGAGAATGGGCAGCCATTTGTATAAATGGTATAGGGTTTCCTGTTTGAGCAAGGGGGCTGGACTAGAAGACCTCCAAGGTCCCTTCCAACTTTGTGATTCTGTTAACTCGAATAGTTTTTTCCCTGATACTGGGAGCAACAACACATATTTTATGCCAGTAATAATTGCTACCACTTCTATTAAGAGAAGCCAAACATGGAGGCAGGGCACAAATCCCACTGGCATCAAGCTTGACTAGTGGGAATAAAAGCGGATGAGGATGAGCTGGTGAGACTGACCTGGTTTCATCTTTTCAAGCATTGGTCATATTGCATAAACGGGGAACAATATTAATGGTAAATAAAGAAAAACCTCTCTGAGATGCTAAATGATTGCATTTGCCCAAGAGCTATCTCATTACCTTTGCCAAAGTTTCTCATAAATTGGATCTGTCAGTCACAGCATGGTGCCTGTCATTCTGACACACATACCAAGCAGAAAATATAAAAGTGTCCTTAACTGCCCCCTGGGTTATTCTGCATTCTCCATATATTTATGCCTCCATAAGTTAATTCCTTTCTTGGTAGTTCTAGATTGCATTCCTGAATTGTAGTTAGAAAAGGTAATCACTTTCAACGTTTTATTTTGAAATGCAAAGGTATCAGTCTCAAAACAGTTTCAGCCAGTAAAAAAAAAAAAGAAATCATTATTTATAAATAAATTTAGAATCTGGTGGGAAAAGGAGGCTTAGGTGAAAGTGTCTGTAATTGGAAACTGTTTGGTTCTCGGGCTTTGGTCAGAAAGGGTCTGCTATTGGGGACATTGCTGATGTTGAAAGAATTATCAGTGGGATGAGTGAGGCTGGTGAAAAGATTTTGGTATCCAAACAAAGATTATTCCCTACTGAGATTTGTGGATGTAGTCTGTGGAACCCAAATGTATGGGAAATTTATTCTGCCAGTCCATCTGAGTTTATCCTTTTAGCAACTTTCCTTATTTTGGTGCCTCCAGAATAATAGAACAGAATAACAGAGCTGGAAGTCTTCTATTCTTGAAGATCCTCTAGTCCAACCCCCTGCTCAAACAGGAAACCCTAAATCATTTCAGACAAATGGTTGTCCAATCTCTTCTTTAAAACCTCCAGTGATGGAGCAGTCACGACTTCTGAAGGCAAACCATTCCACTGATTAATTGTTCTGTCAGGAAATTTCTCCTTATTTCTAGCTTGCTTCTCTCCTTGATTAGTTTCCATCCATTGTTTCTTGTCCTGTCTTAAGGTGCCTTGGAGAATAGGTTGACCCCCTCTTACAGATACAGTATATTATGACTGCAATTTCCAGGATTCCCAACAGCAGAGTTGGCATAAGGATGGCTCACCAACAGAGCAGCACTGCTGAATAAGTTCAATATTTGATACTTCCCACAATTGCCATCAAAAGCCTCTAAGCAGGGCATAAAGGCTATAGCTGTTATCCGCTGTTACCCTCAGCAGTATATGTTTTTTGTTTATTATGCAATCCCTTCAACAGATTTTCTAAGCAACACATAAAATACCCCTTTAGCTTTCCAGAAGACTCTGAAGTCCTGACTGTTCTCCTAAGGATTGGGCTAGAATGGGAGTTGAATCAGGAGGTTAATAGCATGGTTGGTCTGGCACCTGGTAGGAAGAGTTCCTGTGTTTCTACTCTTCTTTTTGTTGGTTGTTGTGAGCCACCTAGGATCACTACGTGAGATAGACAACCAGACAAGTTCTTTAAATAGATATATAAAGACACATCGAGAAATTGCTTATTAAGATGTAGTTATTTATTAATTTTAATCCAGTGGTCAGGAATATTCTTTGGGCAGTTGTACATACTTATTAAAATTACAAGCATTGTAATTAAAATGTAGAAAAAATATATTACACCCACACAAATCACCTTTGATGACAATGTTAGTGTCCAGGTAAGGAAATATGGCAGGAGTTAATTCTCTAGGTCATTCAGCCTGAAACATTTTGAACTGGCGTACAATGGTGCTTAAAGACTTGCAGATCCCTTTGAATGTTCAATATTTCTGCATAAATAGTGCACAAATCTGCATAAATATGACTTAAAATGTGATCTTTTCTCCACACAAGTCCTAAAAATTAGGTAGGAGAACCTCAGTTAAACAAATGAGTCAAGAATATTATACTTGTTAATTTATTGAGAATGATCCAAAATTACATATTTATTTGTGTACTTCTAGGATTATCAATCCATTTAGCAATATAGAAAGGTTTAAATTAACCAAACCAGCATTGCCTAATTTTCTGATACTTCCACAATTTTCAGCAACAGTGCCTACAGCCATTTGCAACTCTTGTTCATTCTTTTGTTTTCAACAACTTCTTACACTTTAATCAACTGAGAATGCCAGCTTAGTTTACAGATACAGTAAATATTCGGAGGGAAAAATACAGTATAACAATTTCCAAATAGTTTTCAGAGGTAGCCCCATGTATAATGCATAACCATTTAAGGAGTTGCCAGAAGGTGAAAAATTCTTGTTCAGGCAGGGTTATATATCAATCAAACTGTAAAGAGTAAAGAGACTGACCTTGACACAAATAGGCAAGATCCAGTCCAAACTATCAAAAACAGTACCATAAAAAATAGATTAGAAACACAAGTTAAAATAGGCAAGAAAATGGTAAGAGAGCACCTGTCCACCCTAGATGAGTTCAAATTGCCAGGACCAGATGGGTTACGCCCCAAGGTTGTGAAGGAACTGGCAGATGTGATCTCAGAACCACTGAACTATATCTTTCAAAAATCCTGGAGCACTAGGGAACTACCAGAGGACTGGAAAAGAGCTGATGTAGTTTCCAACTTCAAAAAAGGGGGAAAAAATGGATCCAGGAAACTACAGACCTATCGGCCTGACCTCAATACCTGGGAAGATTCTAGAAAAGATAATCAAGCAACGAATCAACGAAGACCTATAGGCAAACAAAGTCATTACCAAAAGCCAACATGGGTTTGTCAAAAACAGATCATGCCAGACAAATCTTATTGCATTCTTTGACCAGGTGACAAAATTAGTGGAGCAGAGGAATGCTGTGGATATAATTTATTTGGACTTCAGTAAGGCATTTGATAAAGTAGACCACAACCTACTATTTGATAAGATTAAAAAAATGTGGGTTAGACAGCATCACCACCAGATGGATTCGTAGCTGGCTGACCAGCTGTATTCAGCGTGTGGTCCTCAATGGAACTGCATCTACATGGAGGGAAGTGTGTAGTGGGGTGCCCCAGGGCTCTGTTCTGGGCCCAGTGCTCTTCAACATTTTCATCAATGATTTGGATGAGGGGATAGAAGGAGAACTCATCAGATTTGCAGACGATACCAAGCTGGCAGGAATAGCCAACACTCCAGAAGACTGGCTTAGGATACAGGAGGATCTGGACAGACTTGAACACTGGGCGCTATCTAACAAAATGAAATTCAATGGTGAAAAAAGTAAGGTTCTACATTTAGGCAGGAAAAACCAAATGTACAGGTATAGTATACAGTAGGGGGTACCTTGCTCAATAGTAGTAACTGTGAGAGGGACCTCGGAGTCCTAGTGGACAGTCACTTAAATATGAGCCAGCAGTGTGCTGCAGTTGCCAAAAAAGCCAACATAATGCTAGGCTGCATTAACAGAGGGATAGAATCAAGATCACGTGAAGTATTAATACCACTTTACAATGCCTTGGTAAGGCCACACTTGGAATACTGCATCCAGTTTTCATCACTGCGACATAAAAAAGATGTTGAGACTCTAGAAAGAGTACAGAGAAGAGCAACAAAGATGATTAGGGGATTGGAGGCTAAAACATATATAAAGAACGGTTGCTGGAATTGGGTATGTCTAGTTTAATAAAGAGAAGGACAAGTGGGCTGCCACAAAGAAGAGGGACTCAAGCTATTCTCCAAAGCAATGGATGGAAACTAATCAAAGAGAGAAGCAACCTAGAACTAAGGAGAAAGTTCCTGACAGTTAGAACAATTAATCAGTGGAACAACCTGCCTCCAGAAATTGTGAATGCTCCAACACTGGAAGTTTTTAAGAAGAGACTGGACAACTATTTCTCTGAAATAGGGTTTCCTGCCTAAGTAGGGGGTTGGACTAGAAGACCTCCAAGATCCCTTCCAACTCTACTATTACTATTACTATTATCTGAATTTTTTATTATACCTAATGTTGCTCCTATTCTACTGAAGACTGGTTTTAGGACATCAGTTATCATAATTGCATTTGCTGCAATAAACAGAGCTTATTGTTATTTAAATCTCTTTTTGAAACCATTGAAAACAGTACCCTGTCACAATATTTTGTAACAACTAATTTCACAAATGTGACAAAGGTTTGCTTTTTTATGCCAACTCTTGACATTTAATTGCCATGAGACAAACAGAAAGTAATAACTTTCCCATTTGCGGCATAGTTCAAAAGCATATCCTTCTTTACCCTTGCAGTTCATTGTTTAAAATAGATAATTTATTTCACATAGAACTGGACAAAGTGAATTTACTTTTGACCCATAACTCATTGCAGTGTAACTCCTAGTTCTCACCCCTAGGGTTGCAAAAGAGGATGTATTAATATTGTATATATAATTCCAACAATGTTGGCTTGATGTTTGTAACACTCCATCATTGTAAGACTATGTGTGCTTTGTTCTATATATAATCCAGCATCAAGCAGATCTATATTAATTCACTGAAACATAGCACTTAACTCAGAAATCCATTTAAGATTTTAAATGAAAGTCATGCCTATTTTGGTAACAATCTAATTGCCAGTGTTTCAATATGCTGCACGTACCTCATCCCTCTAAAGAATAATGGTAGTTTTCAACTGCTTGCTGTGTTTTTGGCAGGCCTTAATGAATTCTTTATTAAAATAGATCATGCTTTTTTAAAAAAAAAAACCAAGTTATTTATACTAGCCTTCTCTGCTTTAGTATCACATTTCTGTGGAAAAAATATCATACATTCCTTCCATTTTGCTCTTGGTAGGGCAGGAAGGCAATCCTATGTAATGTATGTATGTATCAATTTGTACCTGCAGAAGCCACATTCTGAACAAGGGTAGGGCCAGGGCAAAATTAATCTTAATTGAATCTTTCCCTGAAAATAAACTATCCCGATTGTAAAATTTGATAATCTTCATGTGCATATACCAACAATTGTTTCTCATAATACAAAAACCAAAATGCCAAAATATATACTCAGATATATATTCCTCCAGAAGAAACAACAAAAAAGAAAGAAAACAATGGTGATTGGAAAAGGAGTAGAAAAATGGGAATAACTGGGTGTTCATGTGGCAAAGGACCCAAATAATTGGACAGGGATGGAAAGGAAAGAGAGACTTTGTTTAGGCATTATTGAAAGGTTAGCATTCAGCCAGCCCTCAGCCCTTCCTAAGCCTAATTTTCAAATCTACATTGACTTTCAGCAGTACCTCTGCAATTAATTTCACATTTTCCTGATTCAGGACCCTCCTTACAAATGATTATTGAAAGAAAAAAATAACTGTAGGAGATGACCAGGCTGAGCCCGAGGGAGGGGTCAAATGCATCATCAGCCACGAATCTAAGTCCAGCCCACCTTGGATTCCACTGACTCTTATCTCCTGCCAATTTGCTTAGTAATGGTTAGTGTTCCAATATCTCAGGGGCTGCCACAAAGAAGAGGGAGTCATGCTATTTTCCAAGGCGCCTGAAGGCAGGACAAGAAGCAATGGATGGAAACTAATCAAGGAGAGAAGCAACCTAGAACTAAGGAGAAACTTCCTGATAGTTAGAACAATTAACCAGTGGAACAACTTGCCTCCAGAAGTGGTGAATGCTCCAACACTGGAAGTTTTAAAGAAGAGACTGGACAGTCATTTGTCTGAAATGGTATAGGATTTCCTGCCTGAGCAGGGGGTTGGACTCGATGACCTCCAAGGTCCCTTCCAACAACAACAACAACAACAACAACATCATCATCATCATCATCATCATCATCATCATCATCATCATCATCATCATCATTATTATTATTATTATTATTATTATTATTATTATTATTATTATTATTATTATTATTATTATTATTATTATTATTATAGGTTAGTAGTTCAGATTACTGAGCTGGGTAAATCAGAAAGTCCAGGCAGTTCAAATGGATATAAAGATTTATAGCAAGCTTAAGGTCTCTACAAGAATCTGAGCTATTAACTGGTCCAAGCAAATTGGCAATAGATAAGAGTCAGTGGAATTTAAGGTAGACTGGCCTTAGATCTCTTGTGGGCGCAAAGGGACTCATGACTGATGACGTGTTTGACCCCTCTCTTACAATAAATTTGTATTTCCCCTCTAGTCTGACTTATACCTACACTGCTATGACAACTAAAATATATAACTAAATATGAGCATAATATAAACCCTTTAGTCTTGCAAAGTACATGTTACTTGTACTCTTAAATTTTACTACTGAATTCATCTTCTTTTGTAACAGTAGTATGAGGAGGTCTTGCTACTGACTGTGATTAGATCATTATTAATATGAGGAGGAGTCTAGTACAGTGGTGGCAAACCTATGGCACGGGTGCCAGAGGTGGCACTCACAGCCCTCTCTGTGGGCACGTGTGCCGTCTCCTAGTCCTAGGCCTTCAGCTGGGTTTTATAAAACCTTTTTGCTTTAAGCCTCCGTCGCCGTGTGCAAAAAAAAAAAAAGGTTCAATCAGTCAATTTCAACTTCTTGCGGGAAAAAAAGATCATGCAAAGTTGAAATTGATTGATTGAACATTTTAGTCCCACCCAGTCTGCCGTTACCACCGCAGCTACGCCCAGCCAATGGGCCACGCCCAGCCAATGGGCCACACCCACCCGGCACTCGACGATGCATAAGTGGGTTTTGGGTTGCAGTTTGGGCACTCGGTCTCTAAAAGGTTCACCATCACTGGTCTAGTAGCAAGTTTTCAGACTGACAAATGTTATCAAAAGGCATGAGTTTTTGTGAAATACAGCTGACTTCCTAGGTGCGTGGTCTGGCTAAATTGATGTAGGATTTAAATTGTGTTTCCCTTCTCTCCTCTTCCAAAACTGATAATTAAGGAATGCCTTGACAAAAAGACCAACCTGGCAGTCTTCTTCTTCTTTCTTTTTTTTTGGCACTAGGCTAGAATTAAAATGTCTGTATTAGAAAAGTATGTTATATTGATTAATGCATTTTGCTTTATACTTATTAATGTGATTATAATTTGAACTAGACCACTGTGAAACTGTGGCAGACAAGCAGGAATTTCCAAGCAGTCAGGTTTCTCATGCACCAAACCATTTCTGATTACTTAATGAAAAATGCATTCAGCAGTGCTATTTATTGATAGGTGAATAACTGAGCCATTTTAGAATCAACAGCCGACCCTTCTGCTTTGTTAGGTACTTTTCAAAATACATTGATACATAATACATAACTAATTATCCTATAAAGTTTCTTATACACTAAGGTGCTTTTTGCTTAAAGCAAAATTAAGAAATTGCATAGATATTGGAAAATGGGAAGAGATATTGGTAATCTGGAATGAGATGAATTAATAAGGGTTAGAAATCAAAACTTTGTTTAGTCTGAAGAGCCGTGGATCTCCTCACCCAGAGCCTCACAACTGTTTCTTGTTTTCTTCTATTCCGGTTGACTGTTGTGTTCTGTTCACTCTCTCTTGGGCAGCGGCTTGACTTTTGTTGAATGAATCCATTGTTTTCTTTTTTATGTTGCCCATCAAGTGAGCCCCCATCTGGTTTGCATCAGACTGTTTTCACAGCCAACAACTGCTGCTTTTTCTATATCTTGACACTTAAGGGCCCCCATGCTATCAAAGCATTGCTGTGAAAATCTGTCTGGCTGGATTGGTGCAGCTGTGCTGCAGCAGCTTGAAACTATTAACCAAACAATGACAACTTAGAACTTGAACCAGTTTTTATTTCCAGTGATGTTATGTGTGAATGATGATCAGTACACTATTACTAAATCTCACAACTCAACTGTAAGGTCTCCTTTCCAGTGAACTTTTCATTCTTGTATAATCTCTACATGGTTTAACCTTTTTTGATTTGCAAGTGTTTCCTGCACTAGAGAAAACCTTTTTTTTCTAATAAAAAAAACAGTGTGTAAGCAAGTTTATGCACATGTGCACAAGCACACTTAATTTCTTGACATTATCCAAGATTATATATGACATGGAACAATAAAGGGATTTGCTTCTTTAAGTGATGATTACTGTTGAATAACTAATGGGGATAAGGTTGAATTTTTTAAATTCAATAAATACAAGTCATGTGAAAAACTGCTTACAAATGATGACTGTAGGTAGGCAGGTGGGCAGGCCGGTGGGCAGGCCGGCAGGCAGTGTGTATATCTATATGAATTCTTACATGATGTATAATTAGGATCCTGAGACTCTGCTTCCAGGAAGGACCTGTATCTGCTTAGTTTACTTTTTTCTCTGGAAAAGATGTTTAACATAGCAGTGGGAAGGGCTCCTTCTCCACCTCCTCTGATTGCATTCTCACAACAACTGCATATAAGTTGGTCCAAGCATGAGCTATTCTTCTAAAGTTTTATTTTTAAATGAAGACTCAAACTTGGGACTTCCTGCTAACGCTTAATCCACTATGCTATATTGGCTCTTGTGGTTCAAGGAACATCTTTATAACGCCTGAGCGCTACTTATGAAAACTTTGAAAAACACAGTGAAAATCTGTGGCATATTGTTTATTGTCTGGGTCGTTCCTGAAAAATTTAAAAAAAAATACCCTGGGAATATATGGAAAAGCCTCGGAATACTAGTTCTCCTCATAATGATACGATGTTCCTTGCAAATTCACTCCCCTTGATGAAATTTTCAGATTCCCTCATCCATGCTCATAATGCAGATAAAAGGACTGCTTCCAAGATTCTTTCTATAGTATTAGTTTGTCAACACAATTTTATAATACATTTTAAATGCTACATTATTCAGTGTACTCAATCAGCTGGAACCTTTAGGAATATACAAAAGATTTACTTGTAAATGCCTGATGCTAACCTTGGTTAGCAAATAGTTTTGCTAAAGTTCTTGGGTGAGCAGCTAAACAGATGCAATAAAATTGTGCTGGGTTTTCAGTGTTCTTTATCATTTTTTTAAAAAAAACTAGAAGAATGATAGTAGTCTTTATATAACAGATATGTGGAAAGGACAAGTCTAGTTTAGACATAAAGATTCAGAGCCACCCTATTTGTTTGAAAAACATTCCTTCTTAATTAACTAAAGTAATTAAGTGGTTAGGGTGTGTTGGCAGTCTTGTTAACTTGAAAATTTGCAGTGGCTGTGAAGGCCTTAAGACTGCTTCTACTATTAGTGTTTAATATAGAATGCCATCTTTCAGTCAGTATCATTCTTGAATTTCCTTGTAGCTCTTCCATATTTTCTTAAATTTCAGGAAGTCTAATATAATTCATTTCAATAATTTTATTAAGGATTGTATCAAACAAATAAGGATAATACAAAGAATTAATGCAGAAATATATATGTTAAAAAGTGTTTGTGTGTGTAGAAGAGAATATAACCAAGCTCAGAGAGCACCAAGGACTACACCAGGGGTGTTAAACTGCTAATTGAAAATTAGAAGAAGTAACTGCCCTTTCATCTGCAGCAAGTATAGTCAACACTAACAACTTACCACTGCCTGTTAAAATACTACTTCATATTTCTTCATTCCATACCTCACCCCTTAGAAAGCCTAATATATTTCAGAAACACTTTATTTCACGTCTTCTTGATTTTACCAGCATATCACAACTGGAACATGATGAGGTATTGCAATTGTGCTGTTGAAAGAATCTTAAGCAATGTAAAGAAAATTTAAAAATACAAACAAAAACTATTTCAATGTAGGGAAGAACAAAAGGCATAGTTTTTCATTGATGATATGATATGTAAAAGATGCTACATATCATTGAGCATTAGATGTAAAAGTGCTAAATTGGACCTAAAGAGAACTGAGTCTTCCAGAGATAAATGCATCTTTTTAAATATAATTTTAATGGGCGCTATAATTCAGTATGCTCACCTTGGAACTGCCATGTCAACTGTAATTACAATCTTTTTTAAATCGAAAGTGTCAAGTATTGGTCAGTACACAATCCTAGAAACCTGGCATTTGCCTGGGTCCTATTTATGGAGGGACCAGATAGTATTACTTTTATGGCACCAATATGCTTCTAGTTGTGGAAACTCTTCCTTCTATATGTGTTTTATATATTAGTATTTTTTTTCTTTTTTCATGTCAATCTTTTTTATTAGTTTATAATATAAAACACAAAAATACAAAAGCAAATAATAGGAAAAATAGGGGAGGGGAAAAGGGAAGAGAGAAGTGTAGAGACGAAGGGAAAAAGAAGGAAAAGGCATTGGCTTCCGACTCCCTTTGGTGCAGTAGAATAAGAAGTGACATAGAACCTCAACTTTTTACTTTTACATAGTAGTATAAACTAGCCATTTCTATATCAAATCTAAATGCAGAAGCATTTATACCTGCTTCTTACTCACCTTTTTAATTCCTGTCTGAAATCAACTTTATCATGGTTTTAATCATGCTGCCAGCAAGATATGTTAATTGTGGTAAGAAAACACATTGTAATTTCTAATCCTAACTTTCATCTCAAGTAGTAAATGTATGTATGGGTTTTACCTCATCAGGATGGCAAGTATGTGTGTAAGACAATATCTATTCACATGGTTGCCTTTCATGTATTTGTAATCTCCCTGAAAAAGAGCTAAAGCATATAGAATCTCAGGTTGACCTCTACCTATCCAGATTGTTTTTTCCTACTACCGGTATCACCACGATTAAGTTCTCGTCCTCTTCCAAATATTCTCATATAGCGCTAAACTAAATGGGCGGGGAGGATATAAATTGTAGTTTTTTGAGCAAGTGTCTACCAGTAAGCCAATTCTGAACAACAATAGCTAATATCATGAATCAAAACCAAGATGAAGTTATTTTTGTTATACATTTCAGTTAGCTGCCTAATAATCCAAACATTTCAAATTATGAAGATGGAATCAGGTTGGATATTTTAGTTCTTTAGAACTTCTGCATTTTCTTTAGTACTTTAGTACTTTTCATCAGGCTAATAAAAATGACTACTCCAGCAAGGATAATATAACTTCCCTATTTGGATACTGCTGTCTAACTATAGAGTGGCTGCCATGTTCCTTAAGGAGCTGCAGTAAATCTTGCCAGTATGTCCTCAGCAATGAGTTATGTGTTTTACAAAATAATTGTATATATAAATACAATCCAGGTGCTTTAAGCAGGCAAAAGGAAGAGAGAAAAAAACAAAGAGGAGCAAGGATATGATTGTATAAAGAGCAAAAGAATTGTTGCTTCTTTTCTGGAAACCTATAAAGCAGTGTTTCTCAACCTTGACAATTTTAAGGCATGTGGACTTCAACTCCCAGAATTCCACAGCCAGCATTGCTGGCTGTGGAATTCTGGAAGTTGAAGTCCACATGCCTTAAAATTGTCAAGGTTTGGAAACACTGCTATAAAGCATTGAGTTGGGAGGTTGCAGCTGTCTACTTAGATCTCTTAGGATCAGGCTTGAAACAAACTCATTGGAGGGCACTAAGGCAACAACACTCAAACTTTGAAGCTGATACTCAACAAAGCCAAGCAGTCAGAACCTGGCAGTAGAAGAAACAAGTCACTTTTTCTGCCCTGTTCTTAATGGAAGATGAATATTTTGCTAGATATGTTTTTCCAGGTGTTCTTTTCATAGATTTCAGCCATTTTATTTTTGTATTAGGTTGTAATCTTTGTAAAGTGATACGTTTCCCCCTTCTGCCTTCTTATATGTGGGATTGGAAAATATTTTAAAACAGACCATAGTCATATCAGTAAGAAAATGCTGTAATTGTATGGAGTTTTCTCACCAATTTGTCCATGAAAAGTATTTCTAAAATCTCTAGAAGTGTAGACAACATTTCTAAGATAGAACAAATCAAATTGGGTGATTTGGGCAAAGTATGGCATTCCTTGCATCTTCTTTCCCAGTTGGTCAATGTAAATACTGTGATGTGAATGTGCCATACAAGAAAGAAAGAAAGAAAGAAAGAAAGAAAGAAAGAAAGAAAGAAAGAAAGAAAGAAAGAAAGAAAGAAATGTAAATACTAATGGCAAAGCAGCCTTCATGTCAGTATATTATGTGTCCATTTCCAGATGTGATAGTGTAGGCTTCCAAATTTGATCAATTCTGTATGTGTTGAACTTCCACTTTGATGGCCATGTTGGCTGAGATATTATGCAAACTGAAATTTCTAACATATCTGACGGACACGCTTGAGAAAATAGTGGCAGTGTAGAGTTGACATTCATACATCTGGGAGGAGAATTTGTCCGTATTTCAAGATATCTTTCCCTAAACCGATGCCTTTGAGATATGTTAACCATAATTCCCTTGATCCTTAATTAGTAATGTTGTCTGAGGAGTGGTGGGAATTGTAATCAGATATAATCTGGAAAAGCAGTAAACTGGGAAAACCTTCTGCAGGAAGCATCCCAAGTTGCTCTTTATTCTTTTAAAGTGAAATCTGGAAGAAGAACAGCATTACAAAGCCCCCAAAATGTAAAATCCATATAAACATTAAGTAGAGAAACATTTTGCCTCGATTGCTGCTAAAATGCAGCTGAAGCAGTACCTTAGAGAAAATATGTATAAATCTTTATTGCATGTTTGTCCTCTAAGTTTTAGATTCATCTAACCAACCTAGCTGGTTGTCTGAAATCTGTGATGATTTTATGAATAGCAATGCCAACCTCATATAAGAATCATTATCAGAAGACTTTATCAAGTGATAGATGAAAGCAGGACAGGTAATAGAGGATAACATTCAATTAAATGGCTGCACAGAATATAGCAACAACATATATGTCAGGACAAAATGTTCTCAGTGTGAACAAGTAGCTTATTCATGAGTTGTAGCAGAAAACTAAATTAAATTCATGTGTTTCTTCAAAGGACCATTCAAAGATTTTAGACTGTTGAAAAATATAGGGTCCCAAAAGTAAAGTTTATTATTGTATGTAAAGACAGTTATTTAGAGAAAGGAAAAGTACCGTAGTTGGCACAGGACAGATTAAAAGAATGAAATAGGATGGCTAAGGTAAGTTTGGGCAATGTTCAGAGGAAGCAGCATCTTTCATACCGAAACCATTTTCAGACCCAACCCATTATACTACTTGTGTACATTTTGTGTTTGAAAAGTGTCTGCTTTGGCACAGTGGGAGCTCTGGCAACAGGTGTAATTAATACAAACTGGGTAAAAGGAATCTGAGTTGAACCTCTGGGCCTTCAATGCTGAAAAGTCTTTGGCCTGGAGGTTGATGGNGCCGTCGGCCAAGCAGTGTCGGCTGGTGACCCCCAGGGGGAGGGCCTTCTCTGTGGGTGCCCCCACCCTCTGGAACGAACTACCCCCCGAGATCCGGACGATTCCGGATCTCCTATCTTTTCGCCGCGCCCTCAAGACATGGCTTTTTCAGCAAGCGGGTCTGGCCTAGGGAGAATTTTAAATAGGGACAATTTTAATTGAATTTTAATGGTAACACAGCGGTTAAATATTTGTTTTTAATTGGTTTTTATTGGGGATAGTGTTTGTATTGTTTTAATATGCTGTAAGCCGCCCTGAGTCCTGTTGGGAGAAGGGCGGCATATAAGTTTAATAAATAATAATAATGGTTCCAAAACAGAATATCAGCTATTTTGAGAGTAGATTTTCATGGAATACTAAGTACAGTTTGTGTAGATCTGAAATAGAAAGCAAAAGAAAGTAGGGGAAAACTTTATGAGCAAATTTAAGACATTTTGGGGTGCTGTTTGCTGTTGATGCTATTGATTTTCAATGACTGAATAGCATTAGTGCTATAGAAGATGAGAATAGTGTAGACCTAGAATCTTGTTTGTTGTGTGCTGTTATTTTTTTATAAGCATGAAAACTCTTGCAAAAATTGTGAGGATACTTAACTGGATATGTTATTGCAAAAATAATGAATGTTCAAACTTTGAAAGTACTAGTCAGAAGTCAATGTAATTTGGGATAATATATATTAAATCTAGGAATATACTTCTAGTACTTGAAGTCCCAAAACATCCAGATGGTGCAAAGTTGGTGAGAGCCAACAAAGATTTATATAAATATAGATTAAAACAATTCAATACCTTCTCTATCAGTTTTCAATATATTGCTTAGCCATGTTACATTTTATTATAGTTTAGTCAGCAAATCATGGTTGTTCAAAACACATTTACAAGTCACCTAGCTTATTAAGCCAGAGTCTAATTAAAACAGTAATACAAAGTGTGATGAGTTAATTCCACTAAGATTTAGAGGTTTTTTTCACTGCTGTTCATATTGAGCAGGCATTTTTGTTATCGCATGTCCCTGGATCCTATGTTCTCTTGTCTACTAGTACTGATTTTCTTTCTGAGTAGAGATATACCCTCTATAGTTATACATAGTAGTGCCAAATGTAGCCTGTCAATGCCTCTCCAGAAGTTGCCATCAGTGTACAATTTTTAGCAGAAGGATATTCTACCTTGTATAATTTTATTTAACTTTACATTTTAATTATGTCATTTTTTTTCTTGGACCCATCCTTTTTATGGGAATACCATCATTGATAATGTCATTCAAAGATCAACTGTGGCCCTTAAACCTCCTGTGAGAAAGACCTGGTAAGTTTTTACAGGAAGCACAGGACTAGACTATATAAAATATGATTTTAAATGTTTAGGCTTAGTGCTTACACATGGTTTATAGCATTTTCAACATCTTGCTAGACTCTTTTTCTATATTAGCTTGTAGCCAAATAAGCATTTTTCAGGTTTCTTAGCTTTTGTTTTTTGTTTAAATGAATAGCCCTTAAGTTGTTAGACTGGGTGATTACTGTAAAGAATGCCATTAAGGATAGACACAACTCATTAACCTTTCTGACAGCATTGCTTTAAAGACCATGCTTATAAAACATATACAGTAGTTGCGTTATGACATCTGAATATTCTTTTATGTTTCACCAGCATCTAGCATCTGTCACTCAGCCTTGAAGGAAAAGTGCACAAACTATAAAGAATATTGAAATAAGTCAGATTTTTGGAATATGCCTGTAGATATTCAGTGAAATAATAAAGATATTTGCCCACTTAAGCATTGCAATTTTCTCTTGTGATTAGAAAATTTATGATTGTTCAGTATTGTATAGAGCGATAGCCTGTTAGATTTTGGTTTCTCTGTGTTGGGACCTACATATTTTGCTGTATGTTCAAAACATACTTTAACATCTTCCAAAAGCAATGGGAGCTCTTTGTGGTATATTGATATTCCTGAAAAGAAATATTTAATGTCCAGTACTGACCCTGGAAACATAAATATTTTTGTCTCAACCTGTGCTCTTTTCAAAACATCAGGAAAAAAGGTTTTTTTTTTATCACGTTGGATAAGTAAACGTATATCGGAGTGATGTATACAGATCACATCACCACCGTCACACGTTAGGTGTCAGATCATAGATTTCAAGAGATCTTCTCTAGTCAACCTCTGGATACTATTTTCAACAAGGAAAAGACGTCGAACACAGTTTTACTCTTACTCTCCTCTTTTATCTTCAGATACTTTCTCTTCGTTCCTCCGAACCGGAGAGAAGAGATTTGTTTCAACTTCCTCCAGTTATACACACTGTGTTACATCCAGCAGATTATGCCCAGGTTGACAGTATCCCTCAATAGCAAAAATAAAAGATTGACCAATCCTGTTCTAATATCTTACATGACAATAGGACACAGAATAGCACCTCAATGTGTAATAAAGAACTGGGCTTTTTCGAGACTCTTAACTCTCAACAAGATGGACTGGAGGTAGATCTTTTGGAGGTGCATTTTGGGCAGTCCAGATGGAGACTTCAGAAACTGACACCCACCCCTTGAACACAACATTAAAAGAGAAGCTTTCATGTCAGTTTTGATCAGCTAATTATTAGTCTCTGAAGCACAATTTGGAACAGATTACATAAATCTTCTACCATTACATAGTCATGCTAGATAATTAAGCAAGGGAAGGGGAAAGAGTTTTCAGTCCTTTAGAATTGAAGATAAAATGTAATTTGATATGCATATTAATGAGAAAGGAAGATTATAATTTTGTTTGCCTTGAAAATAAGGGAAAACAATCCCAAGCCTGATCCTGGAACACAACCCACATTTTCAGGTTCCTAAAATATAATTTACAACCATGAGCCTTGTATTAGCCTAGTTTACATCCAATCATTGGATGTCATAGTATAACAATGATTTCCTGCTCTGTGTTTAGTTTTAGGCACAGTTTCAGACAAAGTTAGTTAAGCATATGCTATATTGAGCCAGAGAGAGAGAGAGAGAGAGAGAGAGAATGATCTGTTTTCAGTACAGTGATAAGATTGTTCTTGTGTATCTAGTATTAATAGAAAAAGCCAAAAGGCTACTAAATAGACTTTAAACATGTATTCATTCCTACATTGTTCCTGAAATCTGTGGTTTAAATTTGCGGACTGGAACATAATTGGAAACTATTATTTTAACAGACTGAAAAAATAAAAATTCATTGGCCGAATAAAGCTGCCAAGATACTGTCTGTAAATAAGATCTCATCTTTAGCTATTATGATGATGATGATGTTAATAATCTACATAACTGTACTAAATTTAAACCATCTAATATTTGATTTTCAGTTATTTGGAAAGATTTTCCCACTTTTTTTAGAAGAAAGAAATAGCCAGTTGAACTGTTACTTATATTGTTCAATGCTACCAATTATTAATGTATCCAGGAAAATCTGAATCATGATTTTAGTTCCCTGTGGAAAACAGTCTCATGATTTTTTGGCAGCAGACAAACATGTAGGATCTTAGTGTGTTCTAAAATGAAGATAGTAGTAGGCTGGCGTTTTTCAGTGTGTAGCTGGGTGACTTGGTCTGCAAATGACTAAATGTTCTTTCTGTTTCAGGGACAGAGGTCATATCCCTTTTAAGTTCCCTTCCTGCACCAGGTAAAGTAGCTGTGAAGGTGCCATCTGCTGACATAGAGGACAAAACTCTGAGCTTCAGTTCAGTTCATGGGAGTTCAGACTCTTCTGGGGCAGACACATTTTGAAATGTGCAGGCTTATTCAGGCCTACAGGCATTTTGGGGAGAGGATGTTGACAGATATTTGTCTGAAAATAATGTAACAGGCTAACTTTTGGTGCAGAAATGTTGCCAGCCATATTATTGTAAAGAATTGACTAATCTTTTATCATTAGGAACTTTATATATGTGTGTGTGCATTTTTAATAAAATATTTTGTGTTTTTAAAGTTTACGTCTTGGTATTGTTTCTTTATTTTTTGAAATCACATGTTTGAGTGGAAGAGAGAATCAGACTGCCCAGTAAAACATTGATCTTTCTTACGTTTGTAATGTTTAAAATAGATTAGCAACATCCGTAGGATTTCATGCCATACCTGAGGACTGAGCCTCAGAAGTTCTGTCAGGTCCCCAAACCCTTATTGTCTCCCTTCCATATATATTCTTGTGCTTTGCTTTGGGGCCTGCTGGGGGGAGGGGGGATGTTTTCTTTTGCTTGTGATAACTTTCCCTTTCTGCTTTCCTTCTTCTGCCTCTATCCACTTGAGAAAGGAATGTGTAAACTGGAGAAGACCATGAGATGCATGCCAACTGTACCAGTTACCTGCTCATTGTGCCACCTGTGGATTGGCTGGATTTCAAATGGACATTATGACTTTGGTGGGCGGAGGAATATTGCTGGTTTAATTATACTGTTGAAGCGGGATTTTCTCCAGATCTCGCCTTGACTTCCCTACTGTCACTAGCCCCTGATAAAAGTTTCCTTTTGAAACAATGCCTGTTTCAAGAGTTCTGCTTTCTCGGGTGGTTATTTGAGGTAGGTCCTTACATGTTCTTTATGCTTGGTGTCATTGGATTAGAACCCTTTCCTACAATTGCAGCTGGACAAAGTTTTTTTATTCCATGTAATTTACAGATTGCTATCTATACTTTTGTGAAGGTCAGTGTAACTGAGAAAGAATGGAACCCAAGTGTGGTTCCTTAAGTTGGAAGGGGAAGGCTGTCAAACCAAACATGTTATTACTTCTGACATTTGTACAGATGTTATGGTATAAAGTAAGTCAGCTGTAGCATAAAATCCAACTTCCTGATTAATATTGGAGTCTCAGCATATTTGCAATTTTACTTTTTGGCTTTTATCATAATAAAGGAATATTCCATGAGACCTTGCACGGATGGTGTTGCTCCATTTTTATTTCTATTCATTCATTCCATCAATTCCAGGTTTTCTTGTCTATGTATGGTTTGCTTCAGTAGCCCACTTATCATTGTCCTGGTTCCCCAACATCTGACACGCACTTTGTTAATCTGGGCGATGTCCATGTGTTTTCACTGTTTTTATGATTGTTCGCAATTCAGAATCATTGGTTTGAGATGGGTGGCTGTACAATCACAAACCCAAAGAAGGCAAAATGGAACAATTCTAAAAAGGCCTTCATGGAATGATGAAGAGGAAACAGGGCATGTATGGACAATGAAAGGAAAACATAATAAAAGAATACAATGCTGTCTTCTGAAACTATACAATGAGCTGAGGGTTCCAGAAGATACCAAACACATCCAAAAAAAGGATACTTTGGGTATGTTAGAAATAAATGGATAACTGAAGAAAGGTCCATAGAAGTTGATAGTGGGGAGCTGAATAGCCAAATGGTAAAGGATGCGCTAAGGCAGAAGTGGCTATCTCATATTTTGCATTTGTTTTCTCAGAAAGAAAATGGAGATGTAGCTGGTTGTGATTTTGCCACTATGTAAGGAGGGAACTACAGCCTAGGATAAGGTCAGAGAGAACTTAGCTACTTTAAATGAATTCCAAGTCTCCAGGGCTAGATGAATTAGATCCCAGGATGGTGAAGGAATACCTGGGGTCACCTGAAGTAGAGGTGATTGAACAACCACTCCTGGTAAATTTTGAGAGCTCTTGAAGGACTGTGAGGTCCCAGAAGACTGGAGGAGACAAATGTCATTGCTATTTTTGGAAAAGAGAAGGAGAACTTCAGGAACAACAGGCTTGTCAGTGAACTGCCATAGCTATAATGTTCTATGATAGTCTTTATTAAAAGGTAAAATAAGCTGGATATTCTACAGTTAGATGCGCTACTATTAGCAAGCTGATCGAATATGTCAATATAGTACTCATTAATGGTTCTACTTTAACTTGGGAGGAAGAATTAAGTGAAAAGCCACAGAAATGTGTTCAACATTTTTTGTAATGCCTTGGATGGCAGAATCTAGGAGATACCAGTTTTGCAGATAACACAAAGCTGCCAATAATGAAAAGAAAATCAAAATTATCTAGATGGATTTGAGAAGTTGATGGAAATCAATAGGATAGAATTTATCAAGGAGAAATGTAGGGATCAAATTCAAGTAGGAAAATATAAGGAAAAATATTGAAATCTGGCTTGTTACAAATATCCAGAAAGGGACCTGGATGTCTTTGTCAACCATAAGTTAAAAATGAGCCAGCAATTTGATGCAACTGTTAAAAAGTCAAATATTAAATTGGAAAGCATTAACAGTAGAAGAGAATCCAAATTGCAGGAAGTAATTGTTCCACTCTACTCTGACTTAGAGCCTATTTGAAGTACTTGTCCTATTTCAGGGACTACAATTTAAAAAAACCCTAACAAATTGGAAAAGGACTAGCACTGATTACACCCTGGCAATTTCTTAGACCATTGAGTCTCTGCTGTTGCTGGAAACTAGAGAAGACAGTGCTAGCACATCAACATATTGTGTGAGGATATGTAGGAACATAGAAAGTTATCTAACAGCTCATTAGATTCTCTCATCAATAGTAGCCCAAATCTGTTTCTGACCAAAATCTCAGCCAGAGTTCTTTATCATCTGCTTGCTTCTTGATCTTTGGGCTAAGATTATCTTTAACGCAAAGCCTGTGCTCAATACTACTTTTCTTGAGAGAATTTTACTAACCAGGCTTATGTAAGCTATTTTATGTGAAAGCATATTACAAAACCTCTATTTCCTAAATTGCTGCTCTGTTACTTTCTGCTTTTCTTAAATACTGCATTTCCTTTCCTTTTCTTTCCTTCACCAAGCTCTGCAGGTCTCTATTTAAATCTATCAGCTTGTGCTTCCATTTTCCTCTTTTTCTGTGGCTAAATAATTGCTCCCAAGGTACTGATTTTCTTTATAGCCACTCCCTCCCACCTTGCCTGGGAAAGTTCTGCTACCTTGCAATTTGCCAGGCAGTCTTGTGGACTATTTGCTAACTAGCTCACCCCGCCCAGCCTCTTAGTTTCCAATTCAGTTACAACAAAAAGAGACAGTCACTCTCTAGTCTACAGTAGCACTGTTGCTTTTTTATTTTTCTCTGGAAGGCTCAGACACTGATTTGTTAAACAATCATTTCTCTAGAAAGCTTGGATCCTCCATTCAGGTTTTGTACTTTTCCTCTGTTACAAAGACCGGCAGCAGATTCTTCTAGTGAACAGCCATTCCGCCAAGACCTCACCACATTTTGCTCCAAATAACAACTAAAAACTTCCCATGAGCTGAGCTCCAGGTCTATATTTAAGCCCTTTGAGCCCACCTCTCACTTTCTAGAAAAGTGACCATATGCAGTACAAGGAGGAGGTCCTATGACTGATGATTTCCTTAGTATCTTAATTAAGTTCAAGGAGCAGAGAAATTAGGGAAGGAGAACATTTGTGTTGATAGAACACTGAAAGAATGGAGGACACAATTTTGTGCCCGTTTTTCTCAAGTCTTGAGTGAGACTTGTTTCTGAGTCTGCATATGCAGGATTAGTTTATAATGTGATAATAAGAGGTTAGGGAAAGATTGGAGATGTGGGTTGTGGAGCCAGAACCGTCAAGAATCAAATAATTGCAGCTCATTTTAGCTTTAGGGCATGCTTTGTGGGCTGAGAAAAGCATATTCAGCCAGGGTGGGGAAGGAGCAGCATTGGATTTTGGGCCACATGGCAATAGACTTTGGGCCTGTTTTAGAGGGCTATTTCCTGACTGCTAATAACAACAAGGAAATTGTGTTTTGAATCACCCTGTGGTAGAGAGATTACCATTAACTGCTGGAAGAGCAATCTTGTCTCAATATCCGGATTATGGCTGATTAGCAGGTGTGCAGGAATTTACAGGTAGATCTTGTTTACTATCTTATTCAGCAACCATTTGAAGCTCCAGTATAACTGTACTAAAAAAATAACTTCACGGTCAATGCCTGCATTTATGACTTTTGCAGTGTCCCTCAGTCATGTGATTGGCATTATAATTAGTATGCATTGCCCTCTGCCTGATCTGTTCCTTTTATTTTTCCCCCTTCCTTGCAGAGAAGACAGATTGGAAAAGAATGGATTAGAAGAGAGGAAGCAGACACACAATGGGAATACATATCAAAAAAGTATGAGGCAGTTCTGAACATGTTTGAGGCTGGGAGCTGCAAGCACACTACACAAACAGCTTGGTATATTCTCCATTCTGTGCCTAGTTATTCTCCTGTAATCCCTTCCTCTCCAATATTTATGTTCTGCTAGGAGAGGGGAGGAAAAAGCTGGTCAGATATAAGAGAGATTGCCTACTGCCTTAGTTTTTTTTTTCTTTTTTCTCACCCCAGAGTGGAAAGATTGCATAAGCGCAGGAGGGAAAGTGGGGGGGGGGAGAAAACCAAACAATCTCTGTAGGCAATGTCTCCTGTGCTTGACCCATTTTTCCTCTTTCACAGAATGGAAACTTTGGAGATGAAAAGGATTACAGGGGAATAAGCAGGCCTATAATGGGGAACGCCCTCTCTGTTCACATAGAATGCATCCAGCTCCCAGCCCTGAATTCATTCTGTGCTGCTAGTGCCATTGCATTACTTTTGATATATATTCCCCACCAGCTTGTATGCCTGCCTACTCTCTTGTAATCCCTTCTTCTCCAATGAATGTAAATACAGACACTAATTCCCTTCTTGCTAATTATCCCAGCACTGGGGTGAGTATTCCAAAGGTCAGGGATGGGGAAAAGAAAATCACAGATAATTCCTGCTTAATATTAAATGGTTGCTAAATGAGCCACATGTAGCCTGTGGTCAGCAGATTCATGGGAGGGGAGTGTCAAAAGAAGCTAAGATGGCAACCCTGGCAATGTAAGCAGAATCAGAATAACAAGAGTTGGAAGGGACCTTGTAGGCCATCTAGTCCAACCTCCCCCCCTGCCCAAGCAGGAGACCCTACATCACTTCTGACAGATGGCAGTCCAGTCTCTTCTTGAAAGCTTCCAGTGATGAAACTCCCACAACATCTTAAGGCAAACTGTTCCACTGGTTGATTGTTCTCACTGTCAGAAAATTTCTCCTTATCTCTAGGTTGAATCTCTCCTTGATCAACTTCCATCCGTTATTCCTTGTCTGGCCTTCAGGTGCTTTGGAAAATAGGTTGACCCCGTTCTCTGTGACAGCCCCTCAAATATTGGAACACCACTATCATGTCTCCCCTGGTCCTTCTCTTCACTACACTAGCCATGCCCAGTTCCTGTAGCTGCTTTTCATATGTTTTAGCCTCCAGTCCGCTAATCATCTTTGTTGCTCTTCTCTGCACTTTTTCTAGAGTCTCAACATCTTTTTTATAGTGTGGAGACCAAAAATGGTTGCAGTATTCTAGGTGTGGTCTTACTAAGGCTTTATAGAGTGGTATTAGTACCTCTATGTAAGCTACATACTGTATGCACCAAACGCACATCAAAGGGCGGGGGTGAGCTTCTATCATATGTTGCAACATCATCTTGACTTTTTTGACACCCCTTCCATATGCCTCTGCCAGTAAATCTAAAGTTTTCCATCTGTTTAGTAGACTTCTCTTAGCACTCAGAAGGTATTCTGCAGCTATTCACCTTTCTCTTTTTAATAGGTGTTCAGTGGAAAGGAAAAAAAAATATGTGAACAGCTTGGGGAAGATATTGGTAAAGTTGTAAATGGAAGATGCCAATGTTTGGATCCCTGTGAAATTTCTGTGAATGAAGCAGTTGGAGTGCAAAATGAAAGACTCATGTGAAAGTACCATTAGCTAAAGGAGTTGAAGGAAAACAGGGGCAAAAATATACTTCATACGCAAAGAACAAGCAAGAAAGCATACTAATGTACAATGTGTTTATAATGTATTTACAATATGACAACAAAGGTGCTTTTCCTTGATATTGCTATAATTAAAGCCCAAGCTATAACAGCCAATTTCCATTGTTTTATTAATCTGTTTTACAGTGATGGCCCTTTAACCTTTTTCAATATTTGATAATACCTCCTCTTATCAGTGCTAACAGGGAAATCACATCTTTCAGATAAGCAAAAAATACATTGGGAAGGTCAAGAATAAATGTAATCACAAGGGTTTGTTTTAAAGGTAGGCTAAATCTGCAGCCAGAATTCTATTTTAAAAGAGTAGGATAATTCAGTGTATGTGATGTGTAAAGACAATTACAATTAAGGTGTGAACTTTTTAAAAGAGGTTTTCCTCATCCTAGCACTCATTATTATTCCACTGTAAGGTGAGAGAAGCAGAAATGCTCTCCTGTTAGATTTGGCTTCATTATTCAGATTCCTTGCAAGAAGTGAAAGCGAGGATATAGTGTAGGAACTATTTGTTATTTATTTTATTTATTATTATTATTTTAAACCAAGCTACTGTAGTCATTTTCATCTCGTAAAATCTAAAGAAGAAAAATGGCTGGCTTTAGCTGAGAAACCCATTCCCTGAAAATTCCCAGGCAAGAAGGCAGGGGAGGATGGAAGTTGAAGTGTACCACATCTGGAAAGCTTGGGCCAGAAGGGAGGATGAATATCAACAATCCAACTACTCAAGAGAAATTAAATTTGGTCTAGGTAGATAGCTAATTAAGCAAGTTATTTTAGCAAGTTCCTAGCCAGTGGTCAAATATTATATAAGTAAATAACTTTCAGACATATAGTTGGACTCTTGCACTCCTGAGGAAGCAAATTGTCTCTATGGACGGACAACAGAACACGCAGCTTGCATGTCCTTTGACAGCTGTAACCATTACATGTGCTATTTTGATGGAACTGTCTGTAAGTTGGGGTCATTCTGTGCTTTGGATCTGTTATATCTCCCAGAATTCCCCATTAACTCTTGGGAATTGCAGTCCCAGTAGCACTGGAAAGTGCTAAGTTGGAGAAGACTGCCTACTTATATAAATAGCATGCAATTTCTGCTAACAATGCTACAAGCAAAATTAACAGTACAACAAACTTGGAACACATTAGCAGTGATCAAACAATATAGCTGACCCAGTTAGTTGCTCATGCAGATGCAATCTCCAGTGACCCAGTCATTCAGGCTGGCCATTTTCTATGTTGCTCAACTTTAAAGGAGACTGGGAAGCTATCATGTCCAAGATGTTTTCTTCCCACTGGAGCAATTAAAACAAAAGCAAAAATCAAATCCTACAGGGTCCAAGTCGTGCAGGCTCACTGCTGACTTGGAAGTAGAAGAAAAAGATGCAATTGTTAGCTATGAATTTTTGGCCCAGTGGAAACAGAGGAAGACTCTGTGGTTTTCTTTGCAGATAAATATTTTAGAAATTAGAAGTCAGATGAAGCCAAAACTTTGTGAAATATGATCTCTCCCATGGAAAAATCTTTATTTACAAAAAGAAAATGAACAAAACACTGTTTAGTTCATCTTCTGCCAATATCTTCCTGGGAAAACAGAAAAGCTGTTTCTCTTCACAGAAGGAAGACATAAAATATGTAACTAGGAATGATTTTGTCTGAAAAATTTGGTGCTGAGTAGATGTGAGGAGACACCAACAGTGGAGTCAGAAGGTGAAAACCTAATTGTAGTGAGAGGGCTTGCAGTTTCAAGCTGATGCATTGTTGTTCCCAAAACAGCCTGGCACTGAAACCAATAAAGACCACCAGACATAAGGAATAACATTTTCAGCTTCTTTTATTGGAGTCCTCCAGCAAAAGGGTTTTAGCAGTTAAAGAAGCCAAGCTCACGAACAATGCACAAACACAAATTTTATACAGTTATGATTAAAGAAGTTAACACCCTAAGAATCACTTATTGGTTCCTTGACATATGGGGGTTTTTTTGGTTAGTTTCTTCTACTTTACCCTCCTTCTTCATACATTGCATCTTTATGCTAATAAGCTTTCTTATCAAAAGGAGTGTGTGATTTACTATTATAATAAGCAAGATATTATCAAAGTTTATACACATATACAGTACCTATGTGCCTCGGCTAACATCCTTCTATCTCAGTGTTTCTCAACCTTGACAATTTTAAGGCATGTGGACTTCAACTCCCAGAATTCCACAGCCAGCATTGCTGGCTGTGGAATTCTGGGAGTTGAAGTCCACATGCCTTAAAATTGTCAAGGTTGAAAAACACTGTCTTGTCCTTCTAACTTGTAACTTTCTTTTTGCTAGGCAGTAGTCCCACCATTCGTTACTGGTCTTGTTACACTCATTGCAGCTGCAACTTTCTGCCTCAGCAATTCGTTTAGCAAATTTTCCTACTTCCAACCTGAGCCCTTCAGCATGACTCTACAGGCATCCCTTTTTCTGGCTGGAAATGAGATTTGAGGCAATAATCTTAGTGATTCCTATGAGTGTGAGTATGAAAATGTGTATAATTCCCAGTCTGGGTCCAACACTTTAAACCAGTGTTTCTCAACCCTTAGCAACTTTCAGATGTGTAGACTTCAACTCCCAGAATTCTCCTGGGAGTTGAAGTCCTTGCCAAAGTTGGGAAACAATGTCTAAGCCAATGATGGCAAACTTGTGGGCTCAGCAAGTCAAACATTTGGAAAACGCCTAACTTGACTCTGCTAGAGTGTCACGCCCCTCACCTCAACAAAAGAGAAACAATTATCCATCACCATCACATCTAGGCCAGCCTGAGCAGCAGCACTTGGCAGCACTGACACTGGGTCCAAACTAGAGGCCCAGGCCTTGACTTCAGCCCTAGTGCCAGCACTGCCACTGTCTGGCACTGTTCCCCAGGATCTGCCATATGCCACAAATTTTCAGGCAGGATTCTGTTGACAGGCCCCTGCGGCCTACCTGAAGCTGCTCCAGGTCCCATGAGACCTTTGTTCTTCAAATGGCTTCAGAGAATCCTCTTTAGCTGCCTCTGCAGCCTTTGAAAACCATGCAAAAGCAAGCCCTATTTTTGCACAATTTTGGAGGCTCCAAACACTGTACAAGCACACGGCTCTCTTGTGCAATTTTCAGAGGGTCCAGAGGCTGCATGAAAGCATCCCCTGCCCATTCTTGCATTGCCTTTGCAGCCTCCAAAAATTGCCTGAGAACAGGGCATGCTTTTGAGAATAATTGTCAGGCATTGGTGAATACTGGCGTGTCACCCAAAATATTGTGGCGTATCACTGTTGGCAGGTGTGTCATTGGTTTGTCATCACTAGTTAAGCACTCCTCTGTATGTTTTCCTCAACTTACAACAGTTCATTTAGTCATTGTTCAAAGTTACTAAGGCACTGGAAAAAGTGACTTATGACCGTTTTTCACAGTTACGACCATTGCAGCATCCCCATGGTCATGGGATCAAAGTTCAGACACTTGACAACTGACTCATATTTATGTTGCCGTGTCCCATGCCCATGTGATCACCCTTTGTGAACGTCTGACAAACAAAGTCAATGGGGAAGCCAGATTCACTTAATAACCATGTTACTACCTTAACAACCACAGTGATTCACTTAACAACCATAGCAAGAATGGTCATAAAATGGGGCAAAATTCACTTAATGACTGTTTCACTTAGCAACAGAAATTTTGGGCTCAATTGTGGTCATAATTTGAGAACTATCTGTATGTGTTCATCATACCCTATACGGATCTCAAGGCACAAAGGCTAATAAAAAAATCCTTCGACTAAATCTACGACTTTAAAACTTGAATATGAAGAAAGCAGTCTTTCGAAAAGAAAGCATTTCTTCCAGATATGAAGACATGAGAAGTTCTTGTAAGTAGCAGAACTGACAGCTGTGAAATATACAACAAAATACATCTTTCCTGTGGGCTGCTGCAATTTGGCCATTTGCTATGCTGACACATCACAACTGCTTTTTATCTTCTTGAGCTTGGCAATGCCAGATGAAGTTCTCCCCACTTCACCTCACAGGGTTTTTTATCAGAAAGGGCTTATCCATGGAGACTATGGGCAATGAACACCTCCTGTAAGTCTGTTGACTTGCTATTGGAAAGTGAGGTCGGTTTTCCCATGGCATGTTGCTAACAAGTATAATTTAACAGAAAGTGCGTAAGAGACTCCATATAGCCACAACACTTCATTTAAAAAATACACCCGGGAAACAAAACAAGGCAGAGATCACTTCCTACAAGAATATGATGCTAGTGTTGAAAAGAACTGCATTCCATTCACAGTTCTTGGAAAGGCATTGTAATAGTTTTAAGAATATCAGAACCTTAGCTTTTCATAAGCATTTAGACCAGGGGTGTCAAACTGCCGGCCCGCAGGCCGGATGCATCATAGCGAAACCGCGCCCACCCCATTGCCAGCAATGGCAAAAAAGTCATGATACATTGCGATACGTCATGTGATGTTGAGAGTTTGACACCCCTGATTTAGACTTTATGATCTTTTTAAAAAAATTAGAGGTGGTTAGAATACCACAAATTAATATTAACTTTCCCTAATACAGGAGTGCAAAACTATTTTCCAACAAAGATACAGTTTTAGAATTGAGTCTGGGGGAGGTGCTCTAAAAAAGGAAAGTAGGAACTCCAAAAGGCAAAAAGTAGGAAGAATCAGGAGAAATTTGATCTATTTTCTGTTTAAACATGATTAAAATTAAATTAACAGATAAGCTATGAAATAAATGAGGAATAATAAATCTAATTGTAAGTTGATTCTTTTACATTTAGTTAATAATATTTCTGTTATGTCACATCATTACACATTACACTTAATGGCAACTTTTGGAAAGATTCCAGTGGCTATATTGAAAGGTTTTAGGACTAAGTGTGGTGAAGAGGCTTAAGTCAATTTAGGTCTCTAAATTGAAGAAACTGGTAGAAGACTTGATGGCCACAAACCACATTTTAGTTTGTTCACCCAGAGCGATGAGGCAATGATTCATAGAGAGTTGAATTCAAAATACTTTATTTTTGTGCAGGCACAAAGTGGACACCTTAAGCTGACAATTTCAGTAAATTCCAACTCAAAAAGAGATGGGGGCACCCTGACACAGGTATGCATTAAAGTTTTTATACCTAAAACCTCTTGTATGAGCTAATATGCAGTTGGTCTTTACTGACCCAGCCTTGCCTGGACCAGGATAGAATACCAGGCCTTCAGATTCACCTTGGTATGCACAAAATTCCAGAGTCAACTTATACATCTTTAAGTAGACCTTTGATATTCTGCCAGTCATGATCAATAAAACTGGACTTGGTGAATCAAGGATCTGAGCAAGTACACTAAAATTCCAGTTGATGCCAGCCTCAAACTCAGTAACAATAGGACAAGACCAAACCATATGGGAATGTTGATTTACGTGTCTTTACAGTTGGTTCATTGTAGCTTACTCAACTTTTTCCGAAGTGTCAGAAATACACAAACATTTTAACTGAATATAGCAAAATTGAGGAGTAGTGAATTTAAAATGTATTTCTGTATTCACTTAAAGAAATATTTAATCAACAGCCAAAATGAGCTAAAGCCAAGGAAAATTCATAGCCAACATTGTTGGAGCAGATCTGTGTCTCTTAGTATTAAATATGTAGAAGTGATGTTCAACGTTTAATAAAAAGAAACAACACTTTAAAAATAACTTAGTGGGCAAAAAGTCCCAAATCCACAGTTGGGAATTCATTTGTTAAATTCACTCCAAAATTATATAGAAGAGAATGCAAGATTTTGAGTTTCTAAACTTTTCATCAGGCAGAGTTACAAAAAGCAAGAGAAGGAAAAAGCATGAATCAAAAAATATGTTAGCGTCCTTTCTGAAATGTAGTTGCCAGACCTGGACACAATACATGTAATCTGACCAGTGCAAGAAACAATGACAAGTCTAAAACATTGATCTATGAGTTTTACAGCACAGATTCAGTCTGAGGCAGTGGAATCTGTACTAGGGCAGGGAGAGGAAGGCAAGAATGATAAAATTGTGCTGTCATGATGGAAGTCCTGCCTCTTTTGTACATATGTTATGATGTCACATGCATGTATGAAAGGAGTGGAGCCAGCAGTACAGTGGTTTTGTTGTTTTGATCAAGTTCTGCAGACGTCCATGAATTCAGAAAAAGGTTTGCAGACAGAATACATTTGTGGATGCATATAACCAAGCCCTGAAACAGAGAAGCCATATGTTCCCAATATTCTGTATTATTCCGGAAAATTGAAAAAAAAAACATATGTGAAGAAGGTAGTGGTGAACCATTTCTGTAACATGCCAAGAAAATTGCATGGAAATGTCTAGATTAAATCACCGGCATAACTGAGCTCAAACTGATGGCAAATTCACTTTTAATAAAAAAAAACATTACTGAGCTGTGGATTTTTGACATTTCCCCCCTGATGTATGAAGGAAAATATGGTTCCTTTTTTGTGAACAAAAAATAATGGCTAAGAATATGGAAATAGTAAATAAGAAAAAGCAAACACTTTTGCTATTTTTTTTCCTCGTAAATGGTTACTGTGGGATGACTGCAATTAGCAACTTTCCTTGAGTGGATATATCAAAGTTAAGCTTGTATTTATATAAGTAGCCTTGGAACACACTTGGTTATATGAGTTCATGTTTGAGCACAGCCCTCAGAAAGAATCACAAGCATATTTCAAATAAAACCAAGGTGTCAGGAATAAGAATGGTCAAGGTTTCTTTTTGAGAAACAGCACAACACTGGACTTCTCTCAATAGGAAGATTTTGTTGTGAGCAGATGTTTTCTTATCCATCTGGTATAGATCTACATTATGGAGGTTATGGGACATGCCTTGAGGGTTTCTTTGTTTGTTTGTTTTTAATGTATTTTACTGGCTTTTTCCTGCCTCAGGACTTCCAAGTACTTCTTATCTTAGGTCATCACTGATTTTCTCTTCTGGAAACAATTATCTCTTTCTCAATGTTGCAGCTACATAAGTGTGTGCTCTGCTCAAGCTATGCAGAGGTAGCATATGCGGCATTGTGGGGAATGATCTCCAGGAATGGCATCTTTTGTGCCACCCAAGGGATTGTTTAAATCTCAGCTAAAACATGCAGACACTATAAATTCCCCCAATTCTCTGAAAATGCATGCCTATGTCCAGTGGTGGGATTCAGCCGGTTCGCACCACTTCAGCAGAACCAGTAGCTAATTTTTGTTGCCCAGGCCCAGAAAGGACTTCCAGAAGCGGCATCCACACAGAGAACCAGTTGTTCACATATTTGAATCTCACCACTACATATGACTCATTTCAACCCTGAGCTACAAATATTCTCCTTCATTGATATGTCTTTGGATCATACATTTGGGAAGTCTGGAAGCTGGTATCCAAACACATCTTCAGGGTGACCCATTGGGAAGGCTGCTGTAAAGTTTGCATTGTAGGACATTTGTTGGGAAGTTGAGATGGTCCTTTCCTCTTCCCATTTTTTAAAAAATGAAACAGGCTATAACAGTTTTTGGGTCTCTGAAAGCGATGGAAATGAGCTTCTACTGAGATATTTTACACCAGAAAGGTATTCAAATTGCCATCTGTTTTTAACAGCTCAACTTCTAGAAAGACAGTCTGTCCAAGTTAGCTAATCCCAACTGGGTTTATCTCTTTTTTGCCGGTATCTGAAATATGCACAAGGTTAGGCCAAATCACAGCAGGGGATAGCATGTTTGCATATGCATGAGGAAGTTGAGCTGGCCAGCTCACAAACTAGCTTCTTTCATAGAGATTCATAGGAGCATAAGATACTGCCTTATATGGAATCAGTCAGCCCACTTTTTTTTAATAGCTTCAGCATAGTGCCTACAGAATCCTTTTCCAAGTTGGTGTCCTCCAGGTTAGATTATGCCATCTGTGTTGAAAATAAGCATCTGTGATTTTTGAATGTGAATGCTTATATATTTTTCCCTACATACCATGCAAATGAATATATAATATCTGGCAGCAATTCATAAGATTTTTTAAAATATGTTATCTTTGTTTCATTTGTCTTTTATCTTTTTCATACATCGTTCCAAAGTTATACTGTAGAAAAAATGTATAAATAAAATGACAGTGTGTGTGTTTTGCATTAAAATGCTTTTGCTAATTTCTGGATTGGGAAGTCCTGATATCACTCATAGATGGGCTCTTGCAATGATCTCTGTATGGGGCTGACCTTGAACACAACCCAGGAGCTACAGGTGGTCCAGAATGTGATGACAAAAGTTGTGATGGGCATTCTTTGGCACACCTATGTACCACCTCTGTTGTGTGAACTGCACTGGTTTCTACTAAGTTTCCAGGAACAATTCAAGCAGCTAGTTGTTATTTATAAAGTCTTATGTGGCATTGGCCCTAGATGTTTGTGGGATCATCTGCCTCAAATGATGCCTACCTGTCCAGTAAGATCTGATAGATCTGATATGTTCTGATTCCCTTCCATTAAATAGTGTCATTTTATGGGACCCAGAAGGTGTGCCTTCTCTGTTATGATACTTGCCTTCTGCAACAATTTTCCCCCTGCGGATCTTTAGAGCCCTGGCTTTGCTGTCCTTCAGGAGAACTTTGAAGACTGGCTCTTCCTCCCTGTAAAATTACTGGTTATATGGCACTGTGTTGTTTTGATGCCCCATAATGCACTCATTCTGTTCTTAAGGACTGTGTTTTACCTGCTTGCCAAAATAATATCTAGCTATGATGAATCGGTAGTCTAGAAAAAAAATCTCCTCCTCCTCCATTGTTTCTGTTCTATTCTGTTGTACTGCAATGTCCACTATCTTGGCTTTTTTGTCTTTCTTACTGACAGTTGCAAGTGCGGTGTTATGTGGCAGGTGCTTGTCTGTCTGAATTCTGAAGTCCCAGAACACTTTAGTGTCTTCATTTTCTATTCTTTTGTCTATTTTGTGGTCCTACCAGTTCTTATATGCAGGCAAATGGTATTTCTTGCAGAACTTCAAGTGCACCATTGTTGCTGCTTTGTCATGCCTTTGTTTGTAGTAAGTCAGTATAATCTTCTTGCAGCAGCTAAGTGGTCCACTGTTTCTTCAGCTTCTTTGCAGAATTGGCATTTTCTTTCTGTTGCTGTCATCTCAATTCTGGCATTGCATGAATTTATTATTAAGGCTTGTACTTATACAGCCAGAATTAGCCTTTCTTCAATTTTTCTACTCTTACCAATTGCCAGGTCTTCTTGTTATCTGCTTTGCCTACATTTTTTTTAATGTACTGCCATATAATACTTTGCTTTGCTATGTCCCTTTTCTAATTCTTCATTTGGTCTTTCTTATAGGCCAGTTTGACCTCTCCAGTATTCAGTTCATGGTGTACTAGCTTCAGTGTATATTCATCACTGCCCTTCAGATATTCTTCCTATGTGCCCTTTTTTTCTTTTTAAACTGTGTAGTGTATTTTCAATATTCCATGCCCACCTATCTTTTTTTAACTAGATGTTAACTAATCCTCAATTCTGCCTCCTTGAAGTATGTTGTCAGATCTCAGGAACTCTGAAATCTATCGCAGTCCATGTTGACTTGGGCAACGAATGATTCGATATGGATTTCTGTAAATTATGTCTCACCATATTGTTTATGGGAGAGATACTCTTTGTCTGACTCCTCTGATGAGAACTTTTTATTATCAGTGAGCCTTTGGCATCATCCTCACACCACACCAAACTAATGCCTCACTAGGGGTCATCATCATTGTTGTGATCCCTCTCATCCTAATTAATAAACTCCCTTTTTATGACCCCGTGATCCCTTAATATGCAGTGGAAATCTTTATAATCTTTATAATATTGTTCAAAGGTAAGGCACACTGTTCAGTAGGCCCTTGATTTATATTATTTTATATAAAACTGTAAAAATGTTTATGTCTATCATCTCTCTCTTTCTTTCTTGTCTATTTATAAAACAATGAAGAAAAAAGAATGAAAGAAAAAAGGCAGCAAAAGCTGCAAAATGTGTTATATGCATGTATGAATAACTGAAATTGTTGATATATTTCCTGTGGATCATTGGGTTCAATTATTTATTACTATTTATGATGATGATTGCTATGAAAAAGCATCTGATCCCAAAGTGGTTTACAAAATATGAAACAAATAAAATATAAGGTAAAAAGCAGTAAATGAAAAACAATATGTCTGAAGGCAAAATGAAAGAGCAGAGGTGCTAATACCATGAATGTTTTTGAACATTAGTGTGAAGATGACAACCTGTTCTGGAGGGCAGCAACTTAGTTACACCACCTGTTTCCTTTCCAATTACCTCTCTTCATTTATTTCAATCCAGTGATTGTTACTCCAGTTCCCCTCCCTTCCCTGCCAGTGCAGCTACGTTTTCCTGTTAATTCATTTTGTTCTCAACACATGTGGATCTTAGCAACTAATTATGCTGATCCAGCAATCAACCAGAATTTGTTTAACTCTGTTTTGTTGAATTATCCACAATTGGCTTCACACAATTATCATAAATCATATTTTCATAGGCCGGCTTGGTGGTTGACCATTCAGATAACTAAATCCAACTCGTTGCTCAGGGTTAGAATCCAAGGTATTTATTTTATTTATCCAGTTTTTATCTGGCCTCTTGTTTCCTCTTTCAGGCAAGATGGAGCCCATCAGCTCATTTTGTCAAATTGCTGAACTGTTTTTACTTTAAAAGACTTTGCCTACATTGGCACAACTGGTGATTGATTCATTCATTATGTGCCATCAAATTATTTTGATTCCTAATAATTACATAGCTAACCAGCATTGCTTTCTGAAGAAACTGGGGGAATGAGAAAACTTGGATTGTCATTCTTAGGATTCATAGAATTGAGGAAGATACCATTCAGTCTTCTTCTAAGGGCACATGTTTCAGCATTTTTGCTGAAGAAACAGCAGTCTAGTTCTCATTAATGCCTAGAAGGAATTTATTTTATTTATATCCCACTTTTATTCTTTTATAAATAACTCAAGGCAATGACATATCCAACAAAACTTCCTCCTCCTATTTTCCTCACAACGAACTTATGAGGTGGGTTTGGCTGAGAGTGAGTAACTGGCCCAAAGTCACCCACCTGGCTTTCATGGCTAAGATGGGAACTCATTATCACCTGCTTTCTAGACTGGTACCTTAACCACTGGCCCAAATTGCCTTGGAATCCTAGAGGCTCCTGTTACTACAATAGGAAAGCTTGTTTATATGGACATGGACAAACAATAATCTAAGAATCTGCTCACTTATAAGAAAGAAGGAGAGGGAGAAGTTGCATGGATGTAAGTTCAGAATAACATCTATCATATCTGTGTAAAATTTTGAACCCACTGTGAGACATACATTTTAAAAGCTTTTCTGGAATGCAGCATTTTCATTAAGGATAGGCAAATGCATTGTTTAGATTCACCTACGATATATTAACAAGGAACTGAAAATTCCCAAGAATCAAACATTCAGGATAATTTCTATGAAATGGTTAGTTGGGTTGATTTTAAAAAAGGTTTTTTTCCTTGTTTCAGAAAGTTACAGTTGTCTGCTCTTTGTGCTGTCTCATCAGCTTTGAATTTTCAATGGTTTCTGAATTATTTGTTGTCGTGCAGCATAAATAAATGACTTTGTCTGGAGAGCAATGAGTATAAACATGTCATAATTGAGGCTGTCAGCTGTAAATGGATTTGTAAAGTTTTAAATCAGTCATACCAATTTACTTATAAATAAAATATATTAAAAGTATATTAAATTCAATTTAATCTATAGAATTGCCTTCCAGTTTGGTACCACCAGACACGTTGAATTATAACTTCCATCATCCTAGCCAGCCATCAGAGATGCTGTCATTAAAAATGAATATAGCTATTCCACCTAGAACAATTATTTTAACAGATTAAAAATACAGTCGCTTTATTGTAAGCAGAGCAGTTGGTTGTAATGAATATTGAAGGGTTGTTTTTTTTAACTTTCATAGGTGTTGGCTCAATCGTGCTAGTGCATTTGATGAGTGATTATATTTCTAATAAGAAGGGTTGCTTATTTTTTTTTTCTATTAGTATTTGATTCTCTTGGGTCACTTGGCAGATGGCAGAATATGAATTTCATAGATTTATATTGTCAACCCTGGCCCAAGTCTTTCTATAAGCTTCTGCCATTCTATTGCAGGGAGAGAAAAACTGTTTTCCAATCTCATGGAATTGTTGGTTGAGTATTTAGTTGGGATAATAAGTGAAAACCATCTTCGGAATGTCTTTTATGCATTTATTCCTTTTTTAAAAACAAAATCTGCTCCAATCCATAGACACATGCTTTTTGCTGCCTTCCTTGACTTCAAATACTAAAGATGGCTGGACTCCATACAACTGAGATCAGCAAAAGAATTTGGAGGACTCTGACCCAAATAATTTGCCTCTGGCTCCTGCCGCATAGCCTGTTTAATTCATTCTCTTCTTTCCTGGCTTTCTACAAAAGTAAGACAATTACCAGAACACAGACACCTTTGTAGCTGTGCCTTGGTGAAAGCCCAATTAATTTTGCTGCATTTTAAAGTAATATATGCATTAGAGATGGCAGCTTACTGTGTAGCGCATTGTTTTGTACTTACTTATTTAGAAAAGCTTGCCTCTGTCTTTTAATTAAAAGGAAGATTTTGCTTTCAGATTCTTTTGGGAGGAAAAGTTCCTTCAGAAAGCCAGCTCTGGTGCTCCACCAGCTGAAACCCTCATGGGTGCTCTACAGTGTCACTGCCACTGAAGGGAAAAAAGAGAAAAGCAAATTGCATGTGATAATTAGCCTCCTCCCAAATTTATATTTCTGGTGCTAATTGCTGGGCTAAGTGAAGCTCTAGTTTAGCCACAGATGAATCAGCTAAACAAACACAGAGGCAACCAAAACACACAGATGTGCTTCTGTCTCCAAATCTGCATACTAATTATTGTTTGCAGTCTTCAAAATACCCCACGCCTGCTCCCTTTCTCACTCCTTGATTACTTCAGTACAAAGAGATAACAGCAATCAACACTTCACAGTGTTCAGAAACAGGTTGGTCAACAGCAAGGACAATAAATAAACACCCACAGATGAATGTTCTTTCTAAAGTTCCTCTCCACAATACAATACTTAAGAATCTTCCTTTCTGGATAAAATATCTTCAAGTTATTTCAACATGATTTGGCCATGTCAATGATTAGCTGCAGCCTCGATTGCCATGACCCCACCTTGCAATATGGCTTTAAGAAATGTTTTTCACCGTATTCAAAATAAGGCAAAAAGGCAAGAGCATAATTAGATATGGATTGAGAGTAAGGGCTGGAAGAGTGATGTTTCCCTGATGGCCACTGAAGACTGCATTACTGAATTTCTAAGAAGTTTGTGAATAGTCACAACTTTCACATATGATAAGGAAGGGATTTTGAGGAGTTGGGAAGGCCTTATATGCAACCAAATTCTAGTTTGAGGGAGGAGAGACCCTGGCTTTTTAGCAAGAACAGCCAATAAATGAATGCATTTCAGAACAAGGTTAGAAGGCATATATTTATAACTATAGAATCCACAAATAAAGGCATAGATCATTAGAACTGCTCAGGGCAGGAGTATGAAAGGTACAACAGTTCCATCATCCCCAAACCACAGGGATGTAACAAGAAATCAGATGACCTTTTGGAGGAAAAGTTTTATGTTAACCAGGTTCTGCCCAATCTTGACACATATGAAAAGGGGAAGGCTTGGCCACCACTCCAATTATTTTTATCCAACCCATGGACACTTATGTCTGAGGAATTCCAAATAGATGAAACTGACTTCCTGATGTCTCCTGTTAGTCCAGACATGTCAAACTCGCGATGTCATGTGATGTTGCGCAATGTATCTGGACTGTTTTGCTATTGCCGGCAATGGGGTGGGTGCGGCTTCTGCGTGACATGTCCGGCCCGCAGGCCAGAAGTTTGATACCCCTATAGTTAGTCAGTGGGGCTTATGATCAGTAACTATTTCAAGAGTCTGGAACTAAATGATCAATACATTATGGTCTCCCACAGATGTTGTAGTTCCCAGCCAGCTGTAGTCCATTTTGAGGAGGACAGCGGGATATAGCCCAGACACACTGTTTTGCTAATTGTTACTTATTGTTTTGCTATATATTGTGAGTCACCAAGAGTCTGGTGGATGTAAATGTGATAAATAAATAAATGTGTGTGTCTGTGTATGTGTATGTTGGTGATTATGTAGGAATGACATGCTAATCTGCCCTGAAATCTAGATGTTTCTGTGTGAGTTTCAAGAGTATTTTTGCCTCAGAAAGAAAAAAAAAGGTTAAATTGTAAATCATGCTTGAGGATGCTTATGCAGAGATTTACTGGAATCCAAGCTGCCAGGATAAATCCTCATAGCATATTCACAGTATTTTATGAAGACACCTCAGATTTTGTAGGCAGAGGAAGGAACAGGGGTATTTGCTGGGAGGTCTATGAAGGAAGTCAAAAAACACCAATGACCTCCCACTTCCATTCATCCAGAAGGTGACCAATACTTCTTGCTTTACACCAGGGATGGGCAATTAGTTTCCCCAAGGGACCCGATGAGAAACTAGGACTGTTGTGGAAGGCCAAACTAGTAGACCGAACTTAATTCTGCTCAAAAAAGCAGTAAATTATATGGTTTTGATTACTGTGAAGGTCTGTAGGCACACACACACATGCACATATGTGCATTCAAAAAATAGCAGTTGCCTTCAAAATAAAAGCAATGCAATTGTATTGTGTGCATGGTGTACACTTATTTACATTTGATTTTTAATTTCTGATTGACCTCACAAGGGCTGGACAGGGACAACACTGTTTCATACATAGGGACAGTGTATGAAATATAATCATGGGTTACAATGTAAAGCAGATCTGGGCATTTCACATTCCCCCCTCCAGGCCACATCCAGCCTTTTGGCTGGCCTATCCAGCCCAGGTGAGGTCAATCAGAAATTAAAAATCAAATGTAAATAATCATGACAATGCCTTCCTGGATTATGCCTAATCTGTTCCCCCCATCTCCTGATTGTTTAAAAGTGCTTGTCAACCTGGAAAGTGTTATTTTAATTTTCTTTCATGCCCTGGGGTGTAACCCCAACTCAAGATCAGTGTGGAAAATGTAAATAACAGCTCCTAAAACTAGCCATTTGTTACTATTGCCAAGGAATTTAAAAGAATCCCAGAAAGGATGGAGTCATCTGAAGACGTTTTGTCCAGTGGCCCTACAGAACTAAAGTTAGCCCTGAACTTATCTTCCATGAATTTGTTAATCCTTTCAACATATCATATAGAGTATAGACTAAAAGGCTTTGATAATGCTTCAGAAGTGCCCTTATGAGTTTCTAGAGAGGATGTGAAAACTTCAGAGCCACTAAGAGTTGGAGGCAGAAGATTAGGATAGCAGCAAAGTATCTTGGGTTCAGCTCCTTAGTCTTGAAGATTGCAGGCTCTGTCACCTACATCCACACTTTCCTTTATTATATTTATAAATTAAAAAGAAAGTTTACCTAAAGTGTTCTCCTTCTTGAAATGGAGGGCAAAAAGACCATGGATATACCCATAATGTGAAGAAACCAAGCAGACCATGCAGGACATCTAATGTTAGCATGCAAGGTGAGATTGCATTTGGAAATCATGTAGCACATACAATTCTGCCAGCATCACAGTTCTCTGATCTCCAGGATCTATTTCCCAAGGAATCTGTCCCACTCTGTTTAATGGCCAGACTGGTTTTGCTTCTCCAAACTGCTTAGAAGAATGGCAGAATAAAAACAGAAGGTAAAACTCACTTCATTGGGAATTGATAATCATTTATGACGATGATGTTCCTATTGATTTTTAATGATTATTTGTAATGGCTTAATTCAGGGGTCTTCAAACTTGGCCCTTTTATGACTTGTGGACTTCAACTCCCAGAATTCCTCAGCCAGGCACGCTGGCTGAGGAATTCTGGGAGTTGAAGTCCACAAGTCATAAAAGGGCCAAGTTTGAAGACCCCTAGCTTAATTACTCACATATTTATTGCCCTGTATTCTGCCTTAAGGATGGCGCATCATCATTGATGAAACTATGAATTCTGAATTGTACCACAAAATGTCAAGGTCCATGAATTGAAACTCAAGAGAAAGAGGGTCATGCAGCAAGTTTATGATCCCCAGACATACGAATCGTACAACCAAAGAAAGCAGATGTTATACAATAATGTTATGGAATGGCCAAGTCAATGTCTGTCTTTCATCCTATAGAAATATTGTGGAAGGACCTGAAGCAGGCAGTTTATGCAAGGAAGCCCACCAGTATTCTTGAATGGAAGCTGTTCAATAAGGAGGAATGGACCAAATTCTTCCAAGCTGATACAGGAGTGAACCACAGTTATTGGAAATGCTTAGTTGCAGTTATTGTTGCCCAAGAAGGGCACACCAGTTACTGAAAGCAAAGTGTCATATACTTTTTATCACATACAAATTTATAGTTTTGGGTCATTTGTCTCAATAAACAAATGAATAAGTATAACGTCCCACAGATGCTTTTTCAAAAGGCAATTGGACTTTGTTTTTTTCTTGAAGATGTTTTGCTTCTCATCCAAGAAGCTTCTTCAGTTCTGGATGAAAAGCGAAACATCTTCAAGAAAAAAACAAAGAAAGTCCAGCTGCCTTTTGAAAAAGCATCTGTGGGACAATGGTGAATGACTGAGAATCTCCATAGACAATGAACAAGTACAGGTAGTCCTTGATTTGTCACCACAATTGAGCCCAAAATTTATATTGCTAAGTGAGACATTTGTTAAGTTTTGCCCCATTTCATGACCTTTCTTGCCACCGTTGCTAAGTGAATCACTGCAGTTGTTAAGTTAGTAACATGGTTGTTAAATGAATCTGGCTTCCCCGTTGACTTTGGTTGTCAGAAGGTCCCAAAAGGGGATCATATGACCCTGGGATGCTGCAACTGTCATAAATATGAATCAGTTGCCAAAAGTCTGAATTTTGATCATGTGACCATGGGGATGCTGCAATGGCCGTAAGCGTGAAAAATGGTCATAAATGACTTTTTTCAGTGCCGTTGTAACTCCAAATGGTCACTAAATGAACTGTTGTAAGTTGAGGACTACCTGTATAATGTGTTGGTTTACTTGGGTTCTTTTTATCTAATTTTAAGACTTGTGTGGGGAACAGATCACCTTTTAGGTCATATTTTTTGCAGAACTGCTGAAAATTCTGAAGGATTCACACACTTTTAAGCACCACTGTATTTGCAGCATGCAAGTTATTCCTTGCCACTGAAAAGGTGCATAAGTGAATGTGCCCTTAAATATATATATATATTTAAAATATTGGAGAACTCATCCACAGTTTTAAAGAAAAAGGTGAGGCCGTTATAGAATTGTGAATAGGAAAACACAGCACTGTCACCCATTAGGGTTCAGACAATGTGTGCTGGTCTACCTTGGTGATTTATGACAGAATGTACAAACAATTTCACTGAAAAAGAATTGTGATTAATTTTTATTCATTTGGCCTGATTCTATATTCACACAAGAGAACAAATATATTTTGTTTTGTTTACATTAAATACATTAAACAATACATTTTGCTTAATGTATTGCATGTACCATGCAATCTTCTAAATCAGGGGTAGGCAACCTTGGCTCTTTTATGACTTGTGGACTTCAACTCCCAGAATTCCTGAGCCAGCCAGTTGAAGTCCACGAGTCATAAAAGAGCCAAGGTTGCCTACCCCTGTTCTAAACCATCCTTGACTAGAAGCCATCCAACCCATTTGCAAAGTTCAGAAATGAAAAGGAGCCATGGTGGTACAGTGGTTAGAATGCAGCATTGCAGGCTAACTGCCAACTGCCAACAGTTTGATCCTGACTGGCTCAAGGTTGACTCAGCCTTCCATCCTTCTGAGGTTAGTAAAATGAGGACCCAGATTATCAGGGGCAATATGCTGACATTATAAACCACTCAGAGTGCTATAAAGCACTATGGAGCGGTATATAAATCTAAGTGCTATTGCTATTGTTATGTAACTGAACCAAAACACTGATTTAAAGATATGCATAAACAACACACAGGGCATCCAAATAAATAAGACCCTTTTGTGTAGTGGGCAGTACAAGATGGTTTATAACAATTAGCTATGCAAGGTCTCCAGGCTATTCTTGAATTCTGAAATGAAATATATTTCATGCTAAGTAACCACTGGAGCTTAGAAGGGGGGGTGGGAGAAGCAGAGATTGGTTTATGTGAAGAATTTCCCCTTTTTTCCACATCTGGTCCTCATAAAACAGCAACCAGCAAAATGCTTGAGATCCAATTTCTTCATCAGCTGCTTGGAGATGAGATTCTACCGGTGTGGGGTGGGGAAAAAGTTGTTCTCTTAGAAAAAGAGAGACACTGCCTCCATATTAAAATACCTTTCTGATTCTTATTTTCTCCTTGAAAATCCTTGCTTCTTTTCTCTTGTCTGCCTTGCTGGTCCTATCTACCAAATGTGGTATAAGTTCTCCAGAAAAAAATATTTTCCTGTGGCAATGGGTTGTCTTGTTAATAGAATGTCTTCATGCTACTGTCATCCTGGCCTAGTCAGCCCAATATTTGTGGTTTCTTGTCTGGTTGTTTTTCAGAACCCTTAGACATCTGGCTTAGTAGTCATGGCATTCCTGCAGCTGTTCTAAAAAGATAAATTTCCACTATCTATGCTTGTGGCCTTTTGAGAGGATTTTGTTCATGGGTGCCTTTTCTCATTCTCCCCTCCCCTCATTTCACTTCTGCAAAATTTTTGCCAGGCAAATAGCAATTATATGCACATCCCATTGAAAATCTGTTTTGGAAGTTGCAGAGCCAAGAGTGGTGACTTCTGGGAATTGTAGTTTAACCACATTTGAAGGATCACTGCAAGGAGGGCATGAATATAATGCAAATATTTAAATCTACATCTAGCTGACCATGTGGAGCAGAAAAGTTAGGACTGTTACCATCAGTTTAATCCTCTATTCCACAATTTGGAGTCCCCCCCCCACTGGGTTTCATAAAGATCTACCCCAGGGGACATATAACTTTTAATCATGAGATCTGTATTCTTGCAAAATGTGATGCGCACAGGTCACACTGCTGATAGATTTGAGAAGCAGAATTATTTAATCTTGGCAGAATTCTCAAAGTGACACTGAAAAACACAACAGTAAATCTGACAGTTGAATATGGACCAGACCATTTGGGAGAAGGGACCAAATAAAGTGTGTGTGGGGGGGGAAAACCCAAACATAACAGATTTTAGTTTGTTCGCGAGTTTGCTTAAGTGGCTGCTTCCTGCCTGACAAGGGAGCCTGACAAGACACAGAGGCTTTGTGAAATATTTCATGCTCACCTGATAGCCTCCATTTGGTTGCAGCAAAGAAGATGGTGACATTTTTGGCTGGATTTGTATGACCTCTGAAGTCTAAACGTTTGGCCCAATAATCCTGTGTCCACACCCATCCCCATCTCCTTCAGCTCCTGAACAAAGCTTTGACCTAATATTATCCAAACCCTGAGGAGCCAATCTAGATCAACCAGACTTTGTACCCCATGTGAAAGTAAAAAGACAATACGTGCGTGCTTGTTGTCTATGGAGATTCTCAGTCATCCAGGTCATGGTTGTCCCAAACATGCTTTTTTAAGAGGCAATTGGACTTTCTTCGTTTTTCTTTGAAGATGATTCGCTTCTCATCCAAGAAGCTTCTTCAGCTCTGACTGGATGGTGGGGGGAAATGGAAGGATTTATATTCCTTGCAGATAGCTGATCAGTAGCATTCTTTTAGATAGTCTTTGAGGTCACTTGGAAGTATCTGTGTCCTCAAGGGCACCTCAGTGGTGCAAACTGATGTGGAGCCTTCTTGGGCAGTTTTTAATTGGGTTCTTTCAATTGAAGTTTGTGCTTAAAAATGACTGGAATATTTTTACAAAGACATGTTTTTAAAAACTTTGTTTTTGAGTCTGGGAATCCTGGTGGTTGATAGATACAGCATAGATATTCTGGAACCTCTGATCAAGAGGCAAAGTTCTAGGGTTAGAAAAATGGCTCACCAAATTTTTCTCAAATTCTTGTAGAACCTTCCATCCAGTCTTGAAAATCTGAAGAAGCCACAGGGAGAAAGACCCTTGAGCACCTGACGGTTAGTGATAGGACCAACAGCTCCAAACTCTCCCCTTTTTGTCAATGGTTTTCTCTATACAGATGTGATGATAGGCATTAGCTCAGTGGTTCTCAACCTTTTTAATGCCGCGACCCCCAACCGGTCGTAAGTCGAGGACTAAACCGGTCGTAAGTCGAGGACTAAACCAGTTGTAAGTCGAGGACTACCCAACTGGTCGTAAGTCGAGGACTTTCCCTGCCCGAGAGCGCCGTGCATGCGTGGTTCTGCCCCCTGCGCCAGCCAAGGCGTAGCTGGCAAGCGGCAGAGACGGAGCAGGCCGACCACCAGCTGGCCCAGCCCAAGAGAGGTAAGGCACCTGCCGGAAAAGGGGAAAAAATGGCGGACAGCCTTGCTTGGCGACCCCCGTGAAATGGTCGATCGACCCCAAATGGGGTCACGACCCATAGGTTGAGAACCGCTGCATTAGCTGGTTTTGAAAGATCCCCATTCTGATCATAACAAAGGAAAGGGGTGGAGAGTTTACTAATCTTGACCTTCTTTTCTCCTCCAGGCCCCTCCTCATGTAAGGTTAACAGAAAAAACAGCTTGCAGACTAGAAGAGACTATGATGAAGGACACAAGTATATATTTGAATCTGCACTTAATTATTTGAACCAATGTTTTAAAAAGCACCGTGGGTTTAAAACAGAGCCCAGAGTGAGATAACTTCAGATATTTAGCCTATCCATCGACTATTTACCCATTTGCAAAGTCTTAGCCAGAGTTGAATAATGATTATAATCTATTCGGTATTTGCTGTAGTTGCAAATAGACAAATGAAAGGGTTAAGTTAAAAGAAGACTGCAAATATTTTCAGAAATACAAGAGTTTTAGACAGCAAGGCTGGCAGTTTTGGCAAACATTTTCTTAAGAAGAGGAGGACTGACTGTGTTCACATAACACATATAAGAAGCATGTGGGTTGTCTCTGCATAATACATTAGCCTAAAACATGCATGGTTAGCTTAAAAGTGTATTTGTGTGATCCCTGGCAAGACTGAGACGATGACCCCACTGCTGCGGGGTTGCCTTTCCTAACAACAAAGTACAATTTCAAAAACTCATCAAACTTCAAGCTAGGAAAGAAAGTCTGGACTTCCTCAGTGATCTTTTTAGCTGGCTGATCCCTATTCAATGTAGCATCGTGATCTTGGATGTCTGGTTTTTTTTTACCCATTCCTATGGAGTGACAAAGAGGAATGAAATTAAGGACCATGTTCTTCTCACTCCCATGTCTGTGGAAGTGTCTTCCTCTCCCATCATACAATATCCCAAATTCAGAATCAAACATGTCTGTCTTAGTTTCCAATATTCCCTTATATCCCCTCCATTGCTATTCCTTCTTTGGTGGGAGGGGAGGAGAAAAATCACTATTGTTAAAAAAAAGAAGAAAGAAAAAGAAAAGCCACAGGCACTAATTAGTGTACAAAGTGTGTAACATTTGCTTCATTGTGATAGCCTTGCCAGATTGATTTGGGTTGTTTTTTAAAACAGCTGCCACATTGCAGCTTTGATCACAATCCTTTGCAATTTGGGACAGCCCTATGTTCAAAGGACTCTTCTTTCTTCAGTCTCCTTCATCTCCTCAGCCCACTTGTCCCTTCTCCCCTGGGAAGCCACTTTCCCCGGCATTACATCGGCAACTGGCTATAAAAATGGCATAGCCTTAGTGTCAGAGTGTGGAGACCTAGAGCCTCAAATATTACCAAAGGAGGCCTCTGGCATCCCTCAGCCTCGTTTCAAGGGCAACTGGGAATGGGAGCATAGCTTCCTATTATACAATTCTACATTGAGTTATAACTAATTACCTAACCACTAAGACAAACTGCAACTTATATGTTTGATTAAAACAGTGGTTCTCAACCTTTTTAATGCCACGACCCCCAACCGGTCGTAAGTCGAGGACTAAACTGGTCGTAAGTCGAGGACTAAACTGGTCGTAAGTCGAGGACTAAACCGGTCGTAAGTCGAGGACTTTCCCTGCCCGGGAACGCCGCACATGCGTGGTTCCGCCCCCTGCACCGGCTGAGGCGTAGCTGGCAAGCGGCAGAGACAGAGCAGGCCGACCACCAGCTGGCCCAGCCCAAGGGAGGTAAGGCACCCGCCAGAAAAGGGGGAAAAAATGGCGGACAGCCTTGCTTGGCGACCCCCGTGAAATGGTCGATCGACCCCAAATGGGGTCGCCACCCATAGGTTGAGAACCGCTGGATTAAAATAAGCATATACTGTATGTCCTTCCTTCCTTTTTTCCTCCCTCCCTCCCTTTTTCTTTCCTGCCTTCTCCCTCCCTCCTTCCCTCCCTCCCTTACAAACGTGTTATATGTATATATGTCTTCTGTGACATCAATTCTATTTCAATCTAATGACTCTAGGCAGAGCAAACATTTGGTGGGGACATCCCCTATTTGGAAGTGCTTTGTCTGACATTGATTTTAATGTCCTTTTTGTCAGCAAGTTCATTCAATTCCGCAGAACTATAGAATTACCCAGAATTTTACATACATTTTGTATGTCACAGCTAGTTGGTCTTATTTATCTGCTCCAATTCAATTCAATCTTTATTACAGACATGGACCAGCACAGTTACTTGCTCTTTGAAGGGTATTGTGTTGGTTTACTGTTGTTATTATATTTTAATCATCATACTGCATTTTATTATTTCCTGTGCATACATACATGTTTGGAAAAATGCAGCCTGGGATCCTAGATCACATTATCAGACTAAACATATCATGGAAGGAACTTCCACTGTTCATTGGCAAGAGGGAACAAGCAACATTTTACTCTTTAGGTGACATGATTATAGCCATAATTCTGGTTTATATAAATATATGCATGTGGGTGGCCATATAAAAATGAGTGATAAATAAATAAAAACCATGTTTTTATGGCTCATGACAATGAAATGGGAGCTTCTGACGGGAGGCAGGAGTTATGAATACCAGTTGTTACTGAATACCATAGTATTAATAAGGAATAGAAATGTAATAATAAGGGGGAATCTATTTGAACTATTTTTGGGGTTTCTGTAAAACACATGCTTCTCCACTGTGGAACAAGAAGCTGGATTAGGATCATACAATCTGAGTGTTGGCAGGAGACACTAGACCATTAATCCCATCCCTGCTTAGCACTGAAATCCAAATTAAAACATCCCTGAAAGATGGCTATCTAACCTCCATGTGAATATATTCAATGAAGAAGATCCACCACTTTCTGAATGCTTGGTTCCACTGCAAAGTCTTCTGTAGTAACAACAACAACAAAAAATATCAGGTTGTCTTGATGTCACTCCTTGTGACTTTGATGGACAAAGACATGCAGATAAGGAAATGATCTGTCATTGCTTTCTCCCCAAGTGTATTTTTAACCCTCCCTCCCCTCCTGGCTGACCTCCCATCCCAATACTAACCCTAGTTGACCTTGCTTACCTTTCTACCACTTACTAATAGTTCAAAAGCTGCTACTTTCTTCTCTTCCACTTGTGGCTCCCAGTCTGCTCCCTATCAAATGACCAAATGATCCAACAGATATTAGATGCTTGGACTTCCATAAAATCAGAGATGATAAAGACTTTTGACAATCAGACTTGGTTTTCTCCTAGCCTTCTATTTTTTCCTTATCAGATAACAAAGGAGTGTTAACTATTGTGCTGAATGTTGTGGCATTGATCTGAATTAATCATCACACTCCTCAAGCCCATAATGGCATGTAAAATCCAGTCAGGACAATTTTTTAAAACCTTAGAAACTCTAAAAGGATATTTTAGAAATCCTTTCAGTGAGTGATGAATAAAAAGAAATAGATAGATAGCAGAGATTCAGAGTAAATAAAGCAATACATGTGGGGAAAATGTATACAGATGAATGAAAGGCAGAAAGGCAGAAAGAAGAAAGGCAGAAAGAGTGAATGAAAGAGAAAGAAAGAAAGAAAGAAAGAAAGAAAGAAAGAAAGAAAGAAAGAAAGAAAGAAAGAATTTCATACAGAAACAGATGAGACTAACTAGGAATTGGGGTTCTGATCCTCACTAACCCTTCTTTGAAAGGATGAATTTGGGTTTCTGAAATATCTGAGGTGCAATCCCACCATGTAAAGAGAAAAGTCCATCAAGGAGGGAAACACGGGGCGGCCAAACTGCTCTTTGAAGCAGGCGGTTGGATGCGCGCGATCCTGAGGAGAGCTGCTCCTCGGACCGCCTCTGGCCCGGCTGGTTTGAAAGGCGGAGAAGACGGAGGGGGCGAGGAAATGCAGAACAGCCGAGAGAGAAAGACAAACACACACACAGAGAGAGAGAGAGAGAGAGAGAGAGGGAGGGAGGGAGAGGGGAGGAGCCGGGGAGGGAATAGGGGGATTGGAAGAAGGACGCCGAGGGATAGAGAGCCAGGCGGCGACGGCAGCGAAGCGGGAGCAGCAAGGACGAAGGCGGCGCAGGGTGCGGGCGGGGCAGCGGGGATGCGGCTGCCAGCAGGCTGCAGGCGCCGCACGGTTCGGCGCAGCTGAGGGTCGGAGGCCGGAGGTTCGGTGCCGCTGCAGTGCCCTCCGTGCAGGATTCTGCCTGCGCTGAGCAGGGCTCGGGCATGAAGGCGAGTCCGGAGCCAGGGAAGCAGCAGCCGGAGCAGCAGCAGCAGGGCCAGGTGGCTGCGGCTGCGGCGGGTAAAGAGCCCGATCCGCGCTGGGCACGGGACGGCGCCAGGAGTGAGGCGACGGACGCGGAGCGGCTGCGCACCCGGGAGCGGCTGGAGGCCACGCTCGCCGGGCTGGCCGAATTGGAATTCCTGCGCCAGCGCCAGGAGCTGCGCGTCAAGCGGCTACTGGCCGCCGCGCCCTCCGCTTCCCTGGCCGGGAGCTGCTCCGGAGAAACGACGAGAGCCGTAGCAGGAGCCGGGATCGCGCCGCGCAGCTTAGAAGAGAAATTCCTGGAGGAGAACATCCTGCTTCTGCGGAGGCAGCTGGTGAGCCGAGCCGAGCCGAGCCCTGCCAGCGAGCCAAGGCGGTGGGCGCGATGCAGGGGCACAGCCAGACCAAACGGGGGAGAGGGGAGGCCGTGGGGGCTCATGGACCACATCAGCTGAGGAAGGACAGGAGGGGGCGGGGCGGGAACCCGGCTTTGGGTTTTATTTTACCCCAATTCCGTACCGCTTGAAACAACGTGGGAAGCGTGTCTCTGAGCGTGTACAAAGCGTCTAGGTAGATGCGTGTGCCTCTGCGCAGAAAGGAATTAGTTACCGTGGCTACATGAAATTCGGCCACTACTTCTTCGGGGTGTTTCCCATTTCTCGTTAGGGGAAAAGGTTTCTGTTTAGCCTTAGTTGCGCCAGGCCGTTTGCTGTGCGTATGAGAAACATGGCAGGGTCGGTGGGAAGAAGAGGGTTTGAAAAATGAGGGTCATTGCCTGGGTGGAGGCGGAGGTTTTAAGATCTGCCAGGACCCCCCCCCCAAGGTAAAGATACTCCAAGCTGTTAACAGTGGATCTTCCTCCCTGCCCTTCATATCCAGCAGTTTGAGTTTTGGGCCTTGGCGGAGACAAGAGGGCTGCTGGAAAGTGCAGCCTTTTCTGCTGTATCCTAGGATGAAGACCCGGAGAGGCACCAGCTTCCTCATTCCCTCTTCCCCTGAAGAAGAACCTTAGCAAAAACGAGGATGCCAGGGTGTCAGATGGAAGGAATGGTGATGCCAACTCATTTGTGAAATGGATGCCTTTGCTTATGCACGAGGTGCTGAAAGTACCTTGAAGGTCTCCTTAGACTCAAGGTCTGTGGCAGACAGACTGTAGGGAGGGAGGGTCTCCAGTGGAGCATTAAGAGGTCAGAGAGGGACCCCTGAAGTCCCCACCCTTGGAAATACGGAAGCCGCCTCCTGTATATTTTGGTGGGAGCCCAGAAGAGAAAAGCCAGGAACTTTTAAGCAGTATATTGAAAGGTGGTTTCTCTGTTCCTAAAACATCACAGTTCCAAGACTGGATGTATAGAATATTAAGAAGAACCAAATTCTGTGTGGCCACCTTCCATTACTTTAATGATGGTCTCTTCTGAGCAGGATAGCTGGCCTCCTCCTTCCAGCCTTCTGCATCAGTGCCTGCCCTTGGCCCATCCTCTTTTTGCTAACAATAGCTGCCATACCTGTAGTATATGGTGATTAATTACTGCAGCTCCAAATGAGCGGCTTTTTGTCATCCCACTGCACTGAATGGGACCAGTGGGAATAACCTCCTTGCCCTTTAGGCTTTGGTGCTGCAGCTAGCTCAGTTTTTCCATTCGTTTACATATATGGGTGTGTGCATGTGTAAAGGCTGAGGAGGAGCCTCACAGGAGTCTGGTTGGGCATCAAGTTGCATATTAGATTGGCTGCTGAAGGGAATCAATTCACCTCCTGCAGATGCTGTTAATGTTGTTGATGTTGGCAGTCGACAAAAGCCGGTGTTGGACCGGGAAGAAAGCATTTATCTTATTGAGTTCCTGTCAGTGCTGCGGGAGCATATGTGGGATGCTTGCATTAATATTGTAGTGCAGCAGGAGGAAAGGACTTAAACGAATCCAGCCATCAGCTGAGTTCCATTGTTACTCTGCAAAATGGGTGCAAATGTACTTGACTTAAGCCACTGGAGATAATGGATGCTGTCCCTCCCCAGGAAACACCTTTGCTGCAAAAATCCTATAGAAATGAATAGGTGAGGTACTGAAAGTCAATAAAGAGTGCTCATTGCAGCACATTTAACACAGAGGCTACAAAGAGCTTGAAGGGGGAAAAAAAATCAAAATTGAATGCTTATTTGCTCAACTGGAATCTCATCCTAGTTCCTAGAGTGGAACAGTAGGAAAAGACCAGGCTGAGCTGGAAGGCGGGGTTAAACATGTCATCAGTTGGAGTCATTGTGGTGTCATAAGAGACCCAAATCCAGCTCTTATGAATTCCATTGACCCATAATCCATAATCAAAAAGGATTGTTAGAACTACAGTCTTGGGGCTGTTGCTTAAGCAGCCAATAAAAAGTGGTTGTGCCTGTGGTTTTTGTGCCACAAAGATCTGAATTCTCTGGCGAGGTGAGGTTTCGGTGCCAGCAAAACTCATTTCTGGAGAGTCAGTGAGGCAAAAACCAGAAAATAGAGGAAATGTTGCAGATGATACAAAGCTGACTTTGAACCTGATATTAAGGGTTGAGAGGATATGCGAAATTTAACACTTCCAAGAAACTTCCAGGAAATGGGGAAAAGACAATGTAGTAGAAAACTTGTTAGAAGCCCCCAAAATGTGTGATTTGGGAAATTCAGTGTTTACTATTCACCCTGATTTTTTTGGTCCTTATTTCTCTCCCTGGAAGAAGCCAGTGGCAATTCCCTTGAGTCTTCTTGTCAAATAGATTCTGGATGTGTCCATGATGTCACCACAGGAATCAAGCTCAATGTGAAGGAAATTTTATCCCCCTCCAGCACAATTGCCAACAGACACCATCATTTGCATATCGGTCCTTTTAGAGATAAGAAGAACCTCATTTTGTGCTTTAGGATTTTGGTGGATTTGGTGCCAGTCAACTGCAATAGCTTTCCCTTCCCACACAAAAGTCGCATTTGAAATATCCCAACAGATCTGTTCCTGGGGCATTTGGGACTTTGGAAATATTCCATCTTTTCTTACAACCTTTACCAATTGGCATCCAAGGAATGGAATTAGAATTCAGAAACTAAATGAGGCTAGGACCAAAATGATGTTTAATTTGTGTGTCAAAGAGAGCAGGCATGAATGTGATTCAGCTTATGTTTTACTGTCTGAGCCAGAAGCAGGAATACAAAAAGGTTATTTGCATGTTAATCATTCTAGCCATTCTCACCTATTAATATCCTCAGGAAAGAGATCAAAACAGGGAAGTAATTTGTTATAGTAAGAGGGTATTGGCTCCGAAATGGAAAGATAATTCTTCCCCCCTTTCTTACTTTGAGACCAATAGCTGTGGGATTTGCATACATAAAGCTGGACCATAGCTGATTCAATATATTTCACTAAGTCATAGACTATGATTTGTAAATGACAGTATCAGTGGCAAACATGATGCTTAATTAAAAACTGAAGTGAATCCAGCTATAATACAAGTTGTATCTTTGTTTTAAGGAATGCAAAAGCTATTTTCATTCCATGGTCCATATTTAGCCTCTAGATAACATGTTGAAGACCTACTCCAGAGACTGAATGTGGGGTTTGATTTAATAGCAATGTAATTAATATTAAATAATGAAAAAATGATTAAAATTAATTAATGCACATGATTACTATCAATTCTCATCTGCAATATTATAAACTCTTACGGAGTCTCTGCTTCAAGGACAGTGTGGCAAACTGAAAAATGTCCAGAGGAAGTAACCAAAGAAGGTGAGCAGCCTAGCCACCAAGTAGCAGAAGGAACAGTTTTGCAGGAACTGAGTATATTAAGCCAAGAAATCTGATTATTTGAAGAGTTGTTAATGTACCAATGAAACAAAACTATTACACAGAAGATAGGAACCTAATTAGTGCTTCCAAGTAAAATAACATTTAAAAACTTCATAATAGTTTTAGTTATTTAGCGGAGGAACAGATTTTCTCAAAAAAGTAGCAAATTCCCTTTTCACAAATTTTCATGCAAAGTTTGAGTAGTCATCTATCAAGAATGCAATCATAGCAAAAGACTTTTGGAAAATCTCCCTACTATGCAACCTAATTTGCTGCCAACCCCTGCTTTACTGAATTAACTGTAACTGAGTTCCGACAAGATGCAATTCAGAGTGCTGGTTCTGACCCAGAAGTTCCTACATGGTCTGACCCCAAAGTACCTTAAAGCACAGGTCCTCAACCTTTTGGGTACCAGGGACCGGTTCCCTGAAGAGAGGTTTTTCCGCGGACTGGAGAGTGCGTGGTTTTTGTGTGCTGCCTGCATCTCGCGGATGGGGCTTTGCTTGTGCGGCCCGGTTGCTGGCATGCCGCGGACCGGTACTGGTCCATGGACCGGGGGTTGGAGACCCCTGCCTTAAAGAACATTTATTTCAATTAGTGCTGGGGCCTGACTGAGAACTTGTCTGGAGAAGCTGCTTGTGGTCCTCCAGTTTTGTGAGGTGAAGGGGGCTAAGCCATAAAATTCCATTTTCCAATCATGGCATCCACACTCTGGAAAAACCTTATTCTGGAAGATAGGTTGCCCCCCACTTGGTGATGTTTACCAGAACTTAATGAAGAATGAACTCTTCCCAAAAAGTGACTGAAAACAGATTTTATTACTTAATTAATTAGTTCGTTGGTATTGTGTATTATTTAGTTTAGTTTTATTTCGGATTTTCTGTTTTTGTAGTGGTTTTATGGTATTCATAGTGTGTAAGCTTTGTGTACTGTAAATAGTAATTCAATAGTACACACATTCAATAAATAAATATATATATAGCTTGCTAAACCGTAAACCATAGTTTATAAATCACAGTGGCTGAATGCAGACATTATTTTGCTAAATGGGATTAGTTTAAGCAAGGTTAGGGTTAGGGTTATAGATGCTACTGATCTATAAAGGTGTGCAAAATAGCGTTAGTTCTTAATGAGACTGCATCAGAATAAATAGAGTTGGAATAGACCTTGGAGGTCTTCTAGTTCAAGCAGGAGACCCTATACCAGGGGTAGGCAACCTCGGCTCTTTTATGACTCAGGAATTCTGGGAGTTGAAGTCCATGAGTCATAAAAGAGCCGAGGTTGCCTACCCCTGCCCTATACCATTCCAAACAAATGGTTGTCCAGACAGTTCTGAAGGCAAGCCATGAATTGTTCTGTCAGGAAATTTCTCTATTTCTAGGTTAGTTCTCTCCTTGATTAGTTTCCATCCATTACTTCTTGTTCTGCCTTCAGATGCTATAGAGAACAGGTTCACCCCTTCTTCTTTATGGCAGACCCTCAACTATTGGAACACTGTATCATATCACTCCTAGTCCTTCTTTCACTAGATTAGACATACCCAATTCTGCAACCATTTTTCATATGTTTTAGCCTCCAGTCTCCTAATCATCTTTGTTGCCCTTCTCTGCACTCTTTCTAAAGTTTCAGTCTATGTAATATAAAGATCAGTCATTATCATCAGGGCTAACATTCCAAATCAGAGATACAGGAGTCCTTGGCTTCATCTTGTCCCCAACAATGACAGTTGCAGTTTGTCCCATCTTAACGTGTCTTTTTTAAACTTCATTCCATGTCTTAACTGCCATCCCTGCCCTTCAGAGATGGCTAGTTTGCCATGTGGTTTGCTATTGCATCTTCACTGGAAGTCCTTTTTCAGACAATAATGTGTGTTTCTTTTTGCTTTAATATTTTATTGCCTTTGGGTGCTAAGCCATTCAGAGTCTTATAGAGTTGGGCAGCCTCTAAATTCAATAAATAAATATATAAAATAAGCAAGTAAATACTCCCAGCATTCCCAATTTTTTAAGGGAGGCTGAAGCAAATGTTGTCATTCATTAAGATTTGATCCCAGCCTTGAATTCAATTTGGATGGTGCAGAAGAAAAGAAAGAAAAAGAGTTGTGTATCAAGGCACTTGCACAGATATCAAGGCCAACAGATTCACAGATGGCATCACTTGAGACTACTTTTTTTCCCCTAGACGACTAAATTCTCAAGAGCTATCAGATTACAACTCCTATAATTCCCAGTCAGCTAGATTACGGGAGTTATATTCCAACACATTTGAGGACATAAGATGGGGGAAACTAATCTGATTTTGTTTAATTAGCATATTTCTATTCTGATTTTCTTCCATCAGGAAACTGGAAACATCATATATGATGTTTCTAGATTATTTCCAGTCCCAAGACTGATCAAAGCTGACATTGCTTAGCTTTGGCAAAATATCTGCTTCAAGCAGTGTTTTGAAATGAACCAGTGGTAAAGTTCTACTTTAAGCAAGTCAATTCTGCCCAAACAAGTTTACAGGTCAGCTTCTTGAGACAAATAGTGGATGTTGGAACTGGGGGACAGTTGAGCATAAATGGAATTAGCTATCCTTGCCACTAAAGGACCAAGGACAAATCATGAGGTCTAACTTATTTGCCAAAAATAGTACTGAATTGCTTTAACACTAAGAGTGAAATATGTCAGTTTAGGAATTTTAGATGGCATTAAGTAGTTCACAGTCATCCCAGATACAGACATTAAACCTGAAGCAAACTTTGGGAAGTATATGGGAAAGAGCTTGGTTGAAGAGGTAGGCTAAAGAGATGCTCTCTGGGATAAAGATAATAGTCCGCAGCTGAATAGTGAGCAGGTCAAGAGGCTCTCTAGGCTAGGAAGGACCTCCCTAGTTTCTTGGGTTGTAAAAAAGATGGTGGAAGAAGGATATTTTCCAGACTTGTAGGATCCTATTAATGTAGCTCCTCAATACAGTAGAATTGGCTTATATGGCTGTGCTTCCTGTTTGGTCCAGCTGCTGATGCTGACATCTTCATAAACCAGGGTACTTTCTACTTCTAACTTTCACTGATGAAAAATAGTTATGTGGCGATAGACTACGACTGCATACTTGAAGACTTTAAGGCTTTAAATTCCAGCAACACCATGGAAGATCACCATCTATCAACTTGCTGCATATTTGGGGATATAAATTTCAAAGACTGTACCACAAGAATTTTTGGATGTACATCGAAGCTGTTTTAAGTATACCCCCAAAATAGATGCGAAATGTAGATTGCACAGCTATATTGATGCCAGGGTTGGCTTCAGTTGTCACTGAGTGCAGACTCCAGCAAGATTTAATTTGTCTCCAAAGTGTGTGGGCTGGGATGCCAGCCATTCTGTGAAGCTGCCATCAATTATATGAAGCAATTATATTTTCCAGAAGGGAGAGAAACTTGTGAACAACCAGTAACCCTCATGTTCTTCTTCAGGACTGCTCCTTATATGTCTCTGCCACAGTTGCTGCTAAAGTTCAGTGGTTCAGTTTGTTGCCCAAATTTATTTATTTATTTAACAATGTTATATATTGTTTCACTCATACACTTTGACAGTTTACAATACAGTACTGTCTACAGTTTACAATATAGTTTACAATACAATAAAGCAAAAATATGAGAGCTGATTCATATTAAAACAACAAAAATATAGCAGTCATTTATCAAATGTGTAATTACAAGTATGGTCTAAATTGCCTTGTGATGTATCAGCATGGAGGATGCAAAGCATAAGTGTAGAGGCAGAGAATTATTATGGAGAAGGATTATCTTCATTACCACATTTCCTGAGCTGAGGATGGAATGGGGTCTTATATCTCTCTATGCACAAATACTTAAGCCAGGCAGATGCCCACTGGAGCCAAGCCATAAAGGGCTTTATAAGTAAAAACCAGCATCTTGAATTGGACTCTTAAGATCTGTTGGTAGCCAATAAAGCAACCAGAGAATCAGAAAATAAGTATTATATCAAAATAATGGTTTGTTCCTACTAGCTTCCAACTCACTGTGCTTTGTAACAGTTTTTCTTGGATTGTTTTCAAAGATAGCTCTGTCTACAGTGGATTAGGCATGAGTTACAATGGCCAAGGCTTCACAGCCATGTAGGACTGTAATTGCCACTATTGGCTGAAGACCCTCAGCTGCAGCTTCCACCTACTTTCCCACCAGGAACCAAGGATCCAGAAATTCCCAATTATGAACTTGTTCCTTCTATGGGAGTGTAACTCTGCAACAATTGCTGGGGTTATGAGATGTGCTGGCGCAGTGGTTAGAATGCAATACTGCAGCCTACTTCTGCTGACTGCCAGTTGCCTGCAGTTGGCAGTTCAATTCTCACTGGCTCAAGGTTGACTCAGTTTTCCATTCTTCCAAGGTCGGTAAAATGAGGACCCAGATTGTTGGGGGCAATATGCTGACTCTAAACTGCTTAGAGGGGGCTGTAAAGCACTATGAAGCGGTATATAAAGCTAGGTGCTATTGCTGTTGCTATTATATCTGAATCTAGTGTTCCTGGATGAACAGTAATTCCATTCTGCTGGAATTAAGAGTGGTGGTTATCCTTTACAGTTGGACTGAGAAATGGCTTCTTCAAAAGAGGTCAGACCACTGATTCCTTCAAGGCTAATAGCAGGTTGCCATCCTTCCAAAAACATTTACCAGTTCATGAATCCAGCTTAACAGGCCCTTCCCCCATACTTGTGTCTGAAGAAATGGGGGAAGAGCAAGGATGCAATCTGTTGTTGGATGGGCAAATCCTAATCACTTAATTGGTTTTTAAGCATTGGATGAATTCCAGATAAGCATTACAAGATATGTGATAGCAAAGATACAACATTTTCAGGTTGCAATGCTCAAAAAAACCTCTTGTTTTCATTTTTCAACTATTTACAAATGCTTAATGTTGTTTTATATAATTAATATTCCCCCCCCCTCTCATCACATAACAGTGCAGCCTTCAACTCATGCGAAAATAAAGAGTAACCAATGCCTGCTCTGAATTTCTTCAGACATTTGCTGGTTTTAAAGACATAAGTGAGCAACTTTTTGTTGTTGCCAGCGCAGGTGAGACAAAGATTGATTGATGTGTGGGACAGGCTTAGTGTGCATATGGCTGGGGTGGAAGAAAGCAGCTTGTTCCTAGGAAATTATTGCTTTCCGGGCCTTGACTCCAAAGAGGTGGAAATGAAAAGGTGCAATCTGTCCAGCTAAGTTTTGGGGACCCAAGAGACATTTGCAGTGGAGCAAAAAAGGCAAGGATGCCTAGGTCTAGTCCGGGTTCATTGTAGCAGGGATAAATAATCTTGTACTATAAATCTAGTGAAATAGCAATAGAGCAGAATCAAGCAAAGTTCAGAAGGCCAAATGAGCAAACTAAGGGAGGGCCCTGGACCCTTCAAGGAGAGATTGAACAAAAGACTGTAAAAACAAGTTGGGGCTGGATTTCCTTTTGACCAAGGGTTTTATATAGAGCCCTTCAAGCTGAATAGTGTTCCTGAACTCTTAAAGAAGAATCATCTCTTCTGTGAAATTCTTGGCCCATCCTTCACGGAGCTCTTCTTAAAGCCTTATATTCTGCAACATCCTGTTCATTGTTCCATCATTCAGCCTCACTGCTGTTTTGGAACACATGAGAGTTGTATATTTTCAGCACCAGTGCTTGTGTTGCAAGTTGTAAAGTGGGGAAAGAAATTAGTTGTACCATATCCCCTGGCTGGCTCAGACAGAGACGGCTCCCCACATCCCCATGTTCCTCTTCTGATAAGGATCTATCTGTCTATCTTTAGAGTTTGGAGTAAGGAGCCTTTCAGTCTCACCCAGCAACTATTGATGGGCTGGGAGAGCCACATTGGACCCAGGATGGGATTGCCTGGGGGCAGGAAATAATGTCTCTCCCACCGATCCTAGATTAGTCTTCTCCCTGTGTAATTCCGGATTGCAATAGAAGAGATTAAAACTCAGTTGCAGTAGCAGCTACCCAACCTCCAGCTCTGCAATCTCCCATGTTGTGTTCATTAAACAATAGGTATCCATTTTTAGAACATCCGTTTTAATTTAAAACTGCTGTCAAATTTAACATTTTTAAAAGATGTGTTGCATACTGATGAGCAAATCTTGCTCAAGATACACTGAAACAGCCCCATTTTGGGATGCTTTTGAAATAATGAAAAAGTGAGATAAAGGTTTTATTAGTAGATATCATTTGGTATTGAGGGGGATGTTGATTAATCTCAGAAAGGTGAGCTGCGATACACATGGTTAGTACTTGAATGACACCTCACATCCTTGCTAGGATTATAGGCTAAGCCAGAAAGTCAGTGACAGTGAACGCCCCAGAAAAAAACAGTGCCAATCCATTTCTACACAGCCTCTGAGAAAACAACATACAAGCTTAGTTGAACTTGACTAGAAGAAGGAATTGAGTATATCTAGTTTAATGAAGAGAAGGACGAGGGGGGACATGATAGCAATGTTCCAATATCTCAGGGGCTGCCACAAAGAAGAGGGAGTCAAGCTATTCTCCAAAGCGCCTGAAGGCAGGACAAGAAGCAACGGATGGAAACTAATCAAGGAGAGGAGCAACCTAAAACTAAGGAGAAACTTCCTGACAGTTAGAACAATTAACCAGTGGAACAACCTGCCTCCAGAAGTGGTGAATGCTCCAACACTGGAAGTTTTTAAGAAGAGACTGGATAGCCATTTATCTAAAATGGTATAGGGCACAGGTTCAAACTTGCTGTGTCACGTGATGTGTCATGACATATCGTGAGTTTTTTTGCATTGCTGGAGCTGGGGTGGGCGTGGCCTCCATATGATGCAATCGACCCACGGGCTGGCAGTTTGACACCTCTAGTATAGGGTTTCCTGCCTGAACAGGGGGTTGGACTAGAAGACCTCCAAGGTCCCTTCCAACATCATCATCATCATCATCATCATCATCATCATCATCATCATCATCATCATCATCATCATCGCTTTAATTGTTCTTTACTCTGCTTTTGTGATCAGTAATGTTCATCTACTGAGTATTTTGATATACATTATTGCAACTGGACTGGCACTGATAGGGCCAAGCTTATGACACGCATGTCCTCTATCCATGTCAGTTTGTCAGAACTGGATCTGGAGCTGTTGGGAGTAATAGAGGTTTACAGTATTGTGACTTTCTGTTGTTGCTTTTGAGAATGTTAAGTTATGCTATGCATACACAATAATTTTTACCTTCTTACTGAATTAACTCATTTTCTGGATTCTCACAATAAACCGAATCATAAATTAATCAAATAGGTTGAGTTTGCATAATCCCCTAAGCCAGGGGTCCCCAACCTGTGGGCCACGGCCTGGTAGTGGGCAGTGGGCTGCAGGACAGGCTGACCAGTACATGCACGTGTGCGCACCCCCCCACTCACGCTAGTGCTGCGGCTGTGTGGTGCAAAAATGGGCCGCTTCCGTGCCTTTGGGCACAAAAACAGGACACCGCTCCTTGGGGTGCGAAAACGGGCTGATGCTGCACTGTGGGGCGTGAAAATGGGACACCGCTGTGCTGTGGGGCGCAAAAACGGGCCGCTGCCGTGCTGTGGGGTGCAAAAATGGGATGCTGCACTGTGCAAAAATGGGCCAAAGCTGTGCCTCGGGCACAGAAATGGTGCTGTGCACAAGAACACAAGCACTAGCCCTGCCCCATTTGCGTCATGCGCATGCTTGCGGCCCTGTGCTTTCCCCTCCCTTTCCCTCCGGTCTGCCAATCAAAAAAGGTTGGTGACCTCTGCCCTAAGCTACAAGAAACTGAATCCATAGTAATGTTATCTCAGCATAGCACGTTGTATGAAAGAATTTGCAATTTAACTGTCTTGATGTACATTTTGGTTACACAGGATGGTCAAAAGGCAAGAGGGGACTGATCAAAGATTTCCCCTTATATGTCTCACGAGGCACATAAAAAAGTAGAGTTTTGAATGCATAACATGGCCACCATCTGGATTTCTCTCTGTCTCTTTCTCACACACACGCACCCCTTGCAGATACTTCTGGGGGCATTTAACTAATCAGGAAAAAGTAGCTGGAAAATAGATTTGAACTGAAGTGAGGAATTGGACGGGAGAGTGCACTGCTAGAATTGCCCTTTACATAGTGATCAGGCATACATTTTGCATACATGCGCATATATATCATTGGCACTGCTATAACAGGGTTATCCTTAGGGTGTGAATAGACACCAAAGATGTTTGCCTTCTCTCTGTAACTGCCCTTACCCTGCCAAAAGGGTGAGAGGAGAGAGAGATCGCAGAAACCTTTGTGAATGGGGTTTGGGTAACACAGGGAAATATTTCCTCTCTCCTTCAGGCAAATGGAGAAAAAAAAATTATACTCATTGAATGGAGGAAGAAGGCCTACGTTCAATGAGGACTTCTTTCATTAGGAAAAGGTTTTTTATTTTATTTATTAATTAGATTTTTATCCCTCCTTTATTACTTTATAAGTAGCTCAAGGCGGTGAATGTACCTATTAATTGTTCCTCCTCCTGTTTTCCTAACAACAACCCTGTTAAGTGGACGGGCTGAGAAAGAGGGACTGGCCCAGTCACCCAGCTAGCTTTCCTGCCTTAGATGGGACTTGAACTCATGGTCTCCTGGTTTCTAGGCCAGCACCGTAACCACTACACCAAACTGGTTCTCTTTTCCCCTCCCACTGCACGCCAATGGATGAACACGCTCTATTGGATTGCGTACCAAAGACATCTACTCCTATTCTCTGCTTCCAAGCTTTCTCATAGACCAGGGCAGGTGTAGGCAACTTTGGCTCTTTTATGACTCGTGGACTTCAACTCCCAGAATTCCTGAGCCAGCCATGCTGGCTCAGGAATTCTAGGAGTTGAAGTCCACGAGTCATAAAAGAGCCAAGGTTGTCTACCCCTGTCATAGACCAAGAGTGGCTTTCGAGAAAAAGTGAAAAATATGTGGATTCCCCCCCCCCAAGTTGGTCAAAAATTGTTCCATAAACCTGTATGCTGTCACGTGACAATGAGAGCCTGCAAAAACCTTGAGCATCTCTGCCCCTTAAGTGACACTTCAAAAGTGCTTCCACATTCACAAGTGGCGTCCAAATGGCCTTGGACTATTAAGTGATTCGGGTTGCCCGAAGCTGCCCTTGAATGACAGCATGCTGAGAATCAGAAGGGTTGACACATTTAGCCTGCCAGATGGAACCCTATAAGGTGGTGAATTCCTCATTTTTCTTTTCTCTGTGCTTTTTCAGAGAAATGAAATGCTAGAAGATGCAGAGGATAGACATAAAATAAGAGCTTTGTGCAACAGTGTTATTGAGGGATAGGTATAATTATGAGATTCAGCAGGAAAACTGATTGCTTTGACCTGAAGTTAATGAGCTTATTTTAAACTCATTTCATAACACTATGCATGAAGAGTATCTTTTACTTAAACAGCTCTTACTGCTTCAAGCAACCAATCCTTTCCTCTAACTGGGGATGAGGAAGGGGATTACTACTCTGGATTTCAGGTGTAATGATCTAGTTCTAATCACAATGACATCACTTAACAAGGATATACAATCATAATTTGCCATTCAAGGAGCATGGGCTAATATCTAGCCTCAACTATTTAACCAAGATACCTGTCTTGGGTTGTTTATTTTGCAGAAGAGCAGAGCTGGGAATTCTGCCAGTTGTAACCCAGCACATCTGGAGGGCGCCAGACTTGGGAAAGCTGTATTATAAGAGTAAGCCTGTAATTTTATGCAAGTTCAGGAAAAGGTCAGCAAGGGTTCAGAGTTTAACTACCTTGAATGAAACTCAATTTCTTGCCTCATTTTTAAAGGCTATCCTTTCCATTACAAAAATACATTCTTCTGTGAACTTATAATAAACATTTGCAATTATAACCTTGCTTAGGTCTAAAGCCTTACCCATGAGCTAAAAATGGAGCATCGGTGTTATTGCATAAATATTGTGTGCATTAACCTTCCCTCCATAATTAAAATGGTTTCCATTAACCAAGAGCTTGGTTGTACAAGACAGAGTTAACTTGGTCACCTACATGAGTCCAGTGCCACAACTAGGGGACGTTTTCGAGTTTCCAAAGCTGGAATACCACTGTGCAAAGACTTTCAGCCACAATGATTCTGAGGGCAGGAAGGATCTAGAAAAGAGCATCAGAAAATGACCCAATTCTTGGCTGGGTTCACATGGAGCATGCTTGAAAGTCAGCTTGTTTGTTTGCTTGCTTATTGGCTTGCTTATTCATTGAGTGAATGAATTTATATAGCCAGGGGCTTAAAGATAGAATAAATGACTGAGCACAAATATAGGGAATTTGTGAACTTTAGAAAATACCAGAATCAAGCCAGTTTTAGAGTGGGGCTGTTTGGAGGCAGAATGTTAATTTTGGGAGCGTATGTCAATGAGTACAGGTAATCCTCGACTTGCGACTACAATTGAGTCCAAACTCTCTCTTGCTAAGTGAGACAGTTGTTAAGTGAATTTTGCCCCATTTTACAACCTGTCTTGCCACCGTTATTAAGTGACTCACTGCAGTTGTTAGTTTAGTAACACGATTGTTAAGTGAATCAGACTTACTCATTGACTTTGCTTGTCAGAAAGTTGCAGAAGTTGAACACATGACCCCAAGGCACTACAACTATCATAAAGATGAGTCAATTGACACATGGATTTGATCATGTGACCATGGGGATGCTGCATTGGTCGTAAGTGTGAAAAACGGTCATAAGTCACTTTTTTCAGTGCCGTTGTAACTTTGAATGATCACTAAATGAACGCTTGTAAGTCAAGGATTACCTGTATTCAGCCATTTGATAAGATGAAACAAGAGAAGGGAATAGTCACAGATCCATAAACACAATTGCCACTGGTTCTCACTTTATGTTAAGACCATTGTTAACCTCTTCTATGAAGTTATAATGAATAATCTTCTCATTAGAGACAAAGAATTATTGTTTTCCTCAGAACCTAAACATTTACCTTTGGTTTTCATACAGCATGTATTATCTAGATACGACAAAAACACACACCATGGGAACGTGTGAGTTGAGGAAAGAATAAACACCAAATACGCACCAATACCAAAATAGTATAAAGGGAAAACATGTTGCCTTTGGGACAGTAAGTAAAAAAAGCCAAACTAGAAACTATATTTTTTCAACAGAATCTAGTAACAATGGACTGGTTTATGTTTTTGCTATATGTGTATTCTTCCTGAACCTGTCATATACTGATATCAGTTTTCACTCTGGTTATTATTTCAGAACTGCTTAAGAAGAAGAGATGCTGGCTTATTAAACCAGTTACAAGAACTGGACAAACAGATCAGTGATTTGAGGCTGGATGTTGAAAAGACAACAGATGAACACCTTGACATGGATAGCCGTCCCAGTTCGGGTAAGCATCTTATGTAGCTAAGCTAGACTATGATAATCAACAGATTTTAGGTCTTGTAAAAGGGGGCACGCGGCATTCTGTGGGTGCCCAGGCGTCTAGGACATTCCTAAGCACGGTCCACAGAACTCCAGTATTAAATAAAAACTTCAGATGCCTTCCATCATGCATGGAAAAGGCAACGGCCAAGGAATTATATCCCACAGAGAACAGTTATGCTGTAAGGAACAAGTTGAGGAAGCTGCAGCCAAACTCTGCTTGATCAGATGACATGAATTATAGCTACAGAGTCTTAATTTAGGTCCAGTTATAGTTGGAAGTGTAGTTATTTATACAGAAACTGAAAGATGTCTATACTGTTTCAAATGAAGCCTCCCTTTACTTCTACTGGCCTTTATATCTGACAGCTATTGCTTCTAAAGTCTTATATTTCAGGATGTCTGCCAAAGAAAAAGTCAGTGGTAGCCACTATTCAGATGTAGCATTTGACATTTATTTACTAAAAGAAACGGGAGATTACTAGGTGCATTGTTTCATTAAGAGGTAGATGTGGGATCTAGTCTCAGATTTATCAAATTGCTACATTCTCTCTAGTCCATCTCATTTTCTTAAACAAACTCCCACTTTATTTGGAATGAGGCTTTAGATTCAGGAAGAGTATGCTAGATTATTCCCCTATTCCTTCCTCATGCTACTAACCACAAGCTGCTTTAATGGATTCTTTTGGTTTTTTTTAAATAGGGTTTTATGAGCTGAGTGATGGGGCTTCTGGATCTCTCTCCAACTCATCAAACTCTGTTTTCAGTGAATGTTTATCCAGTTGTCACTCCAGTACTTGCTTCTGCAGCTCTTTGGATGCATCTTTGAGTGGCTCTGATGGACGGCCCAAGTCTGCAGGTATAGCAAGAATTTCTAATACCCAGGCATGTTTAAGGTTACTTTCCTTCGTGGCGTATGCCAGGGAGCTCGTGCAACCCACCAGGTTAGCCACTGGGGCTATTCTGGGTCCTGATCAGCCTTGTCCTTGTTGTTCCTGGTCAATAGATCTGGGATAGAAGGCAAAGATAGCATTACTATACAGTATATGAGCTTCTACTGAGATGATGGCCGTTGGATAAATAGCACTGGATCTAATGATCCAACAGATCAGTTGCTATGTTCATACAACACACTAAACCAACAACATTTTGATCTATTGTATGAAGCCAGACACTGTAGCTTATGAACCATGGTTTAGAACAATATTTTCTGTGGGCCAATCATGGTTTACTCAGTAAATGATGATTGAACAAAATATGGCTCAGCCCTGATTGGTATAAGAGTAAAGGGGGGTTCACATCGACTATACCCTATTTCTTTATCCAACGTCGGTGTCCAACCATCGACTTCCTATCTCTCTTAATCCTGTACAGAAGTCGGGGTGGAAATATAGAAAAGAAAAATTTCACTTAATGTCGTTAAACCATCCCTTATAATATTCTTATTATACGTGCATTTTGATTTCGAGAAGTATTGTATTGTATTTGTATTTGCATTCTGTCTCAAATCTGTGGGCTAAGGGGGTCATCCTCAGCTTGGAACTCTTTATAAATAAGTTGAGATAGGAATTGCCAGTCCAGATTTTATAGAAAATAGTATTCTTAACTATTGCAGACATGTATTATGATTAATCCAAATGATGATAATTGCAATAGTGGAAGTTATTATTTCCACTTTCAACTCCAAATGTTATTCCTTACTTATTTCATCCCCACTTCATTGAATTTCAGATTTCATCAGCTGGCTGGAGCAAAACAAAGGAATCCAACAAAATGACCAAGCAGGGATGGCCTCCCCGTCAATGCCACAGTCAGATTCTTTCGACATTGTTGCAGATGTACACCCAAAATACCAGTGCGATCTGGTGTCTAAAAATGGAAACGATGTATACCGTTATCCCAGCCCTTTACATGCTGTTGCAGTGCAGAGCCCCATGTTTCTTCTGCCGGTGACCAGTTGTCCCCCAAGAGAAGAAGTCGAAAGAACCAGTGACAATGCTGTGGATGTTGAACCGGAACTCAGCTCAGAAAAAACAGTGGATTCTTGTCTTTCACATGCTTCTCGTTCTCCGTCCTGTCCTCTACCCAACAGGAAAATGGATGGATATATTTTAAGCCTTGTGCAAAAAAAGGCACCTTCAGTTAGGACCAATAAACCAAGAACGAATTTGAATGCAGACCTGGCCAAGGGGATTTTGAGACATGGAAGCTTGTGTCTTCGGCAGATGGCTAGTGCTGCGCCTAGCAACACCACTAACATCAAGAATCTCAATCAGCCACTTTCACATTCCAGTGGAACCACTCTTGCTCTAGATAGCATTGCCTTTTCTCCCATAAAGCAGAATTCAAGGGAAGTAGAGCATATGGAGTTAAAAAAGATACCTGCGCCTGCTGTTTTCCCGCCAAATGCTAATAATGATCAAAGCAAGGCCCCAGTGAAGAATGTCAAAACTCAAGAAGTGATGCGATCCCCTGTGACTAAGAGTGATGCTCCCAAGGAAAGTGGTCAACTCTTTTTGATATGTCCTAAAGAAAGCCCAGGACAGCACGTAACACCCTTGAAAGAAAAGAAAGCTGTCCAGCTTCCCAAAAAGCTGTCATTTAAGAGTAGTGGGATGCAGTCATCTTGCTTTGTTTTGTCAGGTCAGGAGAGCAGACCGTTGGTGGAATTTAAGAGTGAGGGCTCATCATCTCAGAGTCTGGAGGAGGGATTGCTAGTGAATGCCCAGTTCATACCTGCTCAGCCACAAACAGTCAGACTTCACAAAGGCACCAGGAGTGTCAAAATTCTCAAAGGTTCTATGGTGAAACACAAATCTCATCTTGTCACAGTGCTGGAAAATGGACCTCAGACTGGACGGGAGAAGGCCAAACCTGTGGGCAAAAAGTGTCACTTCCTGGATGAATTGGATACAAATAAGAAGCCAAGAAAGACCACTTTGAGAGGGAAGAAAGGTCTCCATCTGCAGCCAGATGCCAACCATCTGAGTCGTCAGCCAGGCGTACTCAAGTCTGTGTTGAGGTCCCATGGACATAGCAGAGAACCAGTAGTTGCCAAGCCCAAGCACAAGAGAGCTGATTATCGGCACTGGAAACTCTCTGCAGAGGTATCTTATGAAGATGCCCTTAGGCGGGCCAGGAGGAACAGGAGAGAAGCTGGAGGAGTCTATTCACAGGTTCCGCATCCTTATATTAGCCCCTATGCCTATGTTGCTAGTGACTCAGAATATTCAGCTGAATGTGAATCCCTCTTCCACTCCACTGTAGTGGACACCAGCGAGGATGAAAGGAGCAACTATACCACCAACTGCTTTGGGGACAGCGAGTCCAGCTTAAGTGGAGTGGAGTTTGTTGGTGAAAGTACAACCACCAGTGACTCTGAGGAAAGCGGGGGCCTCCTCTGGTCCCAGTTTGTTCAGACACTTCCCATCCAGGCAGTGGCTGCTGCTTCGGAGCTCCATGAAAATGCAGCCAAAGCCTTTGTTAAGATTAAAGCATCCCATAACCTTAAGAAGAAAATCCTTCGTTTTCGGTCTGGCTCTCTCAAACTGATGACTACTGTCTAAATGCATATAAAAAACAAATGATAGCAGCAATGATAATATCTCTGCCTATTGGCGAGACGCATATATGTAAGGGAAGTGAGTGTCAGGATTCTGGCGGGTCTTGGGGACATTTTTCCAGGACTTGGGAGCTGTGCAGCTATGCTGACTCCAAGAGGGCCCTGTCATCAGAACTGCCTGCGTTAACATCTCGAAGAGCAGAGCAAGCAACCTTTCTGTGACAGAGTGCACATGTTTGTGTATGTCTACTTTTTGGGCTGAGGACTATAGAGAGATCAAGCAAGTGAGGGAGAGCATGTCTTGCAAGGTGATAATGTTGTGCCTGGTCAAGGTTTCCACATCTTTTCCAGCTTCAGAGGTTGGATAACCACTCTAAGGTTATACAAGGTGAAGGAATGACAACATTTTGGAGACAGGGCTAAACGTGGGAAGCTTGTTTGGGGGAGAATTTAAGAGTTTGGGGGGAATTTTAAGAGGTAAAATCTTGCAGAGATTTAAGTCATCTATTTTAGACTTTGAAACCTCCAAAAAAGGGAAAGCTGATCTTAAAAATCCTCCAAACAATACCATAGAATGAAAGTTTCTGTTTAGTTCATTTTAGGGGAATCTGGGGGCAACATATAGACTGTTGGGGCACTCCAGATGAGTCAACTTCTGATTTAAACTTTGAAACAAACCCTTATAATAACAGAATATTGGGCAAATTTTATCTCCTTCTTCTGATGCACCATTTTTATCATGACAAGGGCTTGCTTTGGAGAAGGAGAGACTCACCTCTTTTAAGTTTTCAGACTTCCCATTCTCACTTGCCTTAAGCAATCAGGCAAGTGGCTACTTACAAGACTTGGCGTAAGCAGAGAACAGAAAGAAGAATCTATGGCAGCCTTTTCTAACCTGATACTTTCCAGTGTGGGGACTGCGATTCCCAGAATTCACAGCCACCAGGAAAGACAGCAATTCAGTCCATTAGAAAAGGTTGCCCTATATAGACCTTTTTTTTGATCGCTCTGGTGCTGCTGCTTTTGGTAATCTGCCAAAAATGTCTTATGAAGATATGACCGACACACATCTGCCTACATAAACAAAACAAGGTGCTTCTTGTAAATAATTTTTCTAGAATGCTTTTTTTAAGGCAGGTATTTAAGTCTTAATGGACTGCTTAGTTAATGTCACCTGAACCTCCATATTTTTAAGTCAACACTAGTGCCTTTTAAGTGGTGAGAACAAAAGCCACCGTGCTAGTTTTCAAACAAAGAATTAAGACACCAGTTTACTGCTTGGGCTGATTGAGATGCAGAGAAATGGAAGACTTAATGACTAAATGTTGATTTAAAAACAGTGTTAGAAACATCAGTGTAAAAAGAGGGTTAAATGAAATGCAGGATACACATTTTTTAAATAAGCAAACTTGGTAAGGATTGTGTTGATTTATGCAGCATCACTGATTAACACAGAAAGTCTCTGCTTCAGATAATCTGCATCATCACAGACTTTTTATATTTAGAAAAAAAAAGCATTTTCAAGATTTTGCCTGACGCCTCCTTATACGCAAATTAGATTAGTTATTCATGTTGTTCAGCATTGTCTATTCTGAATTAATACTACCTTCAGAGTCTTGAGCAGAGGTTTTTCCCCATTACTTCCTCCTGGATGATTTTTAAATGTAGAGGCAGGGATTGGACTGCCTTCAAAAGGAAGAACCTCAGCACTGAGCCATAACCACCTAAAGCTGCCTTGAATTTAGATCATGATCCATCTAGCCCACTGCTCTGTGATTTTCCCAGTGTTACCTTCTAAGATCCGTAAGAGGTTGGGGATTTGGGGCAGTTGCTCTACCTCTTGAATTACTGTATCCATCTCTTACCAACGTGCACAAATTATTGAATACTAAATTGGATTAGGAGGCGGCAACCCAAAGAGTGAGATAAGGGAAGAAAATGACATAAACTTCAAAATCCTCTAGGACGTGGAAGCCACGCCCACCCCATTGCTGGCAATGGCAAAACTGTACCGATATGTTGTGCGACATCACGTGACGTCGCGAGTTTGACATGTCTGCTCTAGGATTTAGATGTGTTGGGAAGATCTGCCTTCTGCCATTTAAGCTTCCTTTATTAATCTTGTAGAAGGTCAAGCATAATAAGCATCTTTAAGGAAGGAACCTGAAAAACAGGTAGTCCTTGACTTACGACGACAACTGAGCCCAAAATTTCTGGGTTACTAAGTGAGACATTTGTTAAGTGAGTTTTGCCCCATTTTACAACTTTTCTTGCCACAGTTGTTATGTGAATCACTGCAGGTATTAAGTTAGTATCACGGTTAAGTGAATCTGGCTTCCCCATTGACTTTGCTTGTCAGAAGGTCGCAAAAGGTAATGACATAACCCTGCAACCGTCGTAAATACAAGCCAATTGACCACGGGGATACTGCAATAGTCATTAAGTGAAAAACGGTCACAAGTCACTTTTTTGGTGCTGTTATAACTTTGAACGGTCATTAAATGAACTGTTGTAAGGTGTACACCTTATTTTGCATTGTTGATGGGAATTCTAACAACTGATAGAAAGAGAATCACGGGCAGATTGCACTCTTCCATCCCCTAATTTCATCTACTGATTACTTTGGGTTGAAACTACTTTGCGATCATAAGAACATTTCCTGTACATTTTTAATTTTAAAAATAAGTTCTAACATTCACAACCAAGTTTTAAAACCTGAAAAAATGTTCAAAATGAAATGCCCGCCCCAAAGGACCACTGAATCAGAATATTGGTAACTTCTTGAAGTTTAACAACATTTCTGAATTTTGAGTTCATTGATTCCAATTGTAGCCATGTTCAAGTGCTTGAACTTCTAAAATTGAGACTTTTTTTAAAAAAATATGCAAATTTTGCCAAATATCAAGTTCTCAGATGCTATTTATATGCCAAGTTTTCATACTCTATCACTGGATATGTTAAAATGTCAAAGAAATGTGTTCTGTATTTTGTATTGTTTTGTAGTTCTGTACGTAAGTGAGGATTTTAAAACAATACTTCAAATTAAAGTAAATGTTGCAAGTGGAGGGATGGTTGAAGCAGGTAGTTTAGGGATATTTTTCCTTGGTATGCTTTGTCTTGAACCAAGCTAGAGACTTGAGACAAAAGTGCTTTTAGGGCTGACGTTTCTAAAGAAGATATAAACCCTGAACCTTTAGATGCCTGATTCCCTGATAAATTATTATAATTAAACTGTGAGAATAAAAGTGAATAGCAATATATAGCCCAACAATTTCACTTCTGAAAACCTTGTAGATCTTGCTAATTCTTTTTTCCTCCTTTAAGAATTCTTTGTTTAAGAATAAAGACTTAAAATAAATAAAGACAATGCTAGGAGTCGGTGCTTAGTTTTGCAGGAATTCAGTTTCTGATTTATTTTTAATTGAAAAAAACATCTTAAAATAAGCTGGGGCAAAGAGGCTGGATGATAAACCTAAAAACAGCTTCTTCTATCTTGAATATATGTACTGAGATCAAGAGGGGATTTTTTCTGCACATCCCATTCAGTTACTGTTTAGTTCCATTCCATTTCCCTTCTAATGTTATAAGTATTTTGCTGGTCTGAACTAAAGGTTTATCTATTCTAACATCCTGTTTCCCACAGAAACCCACCTGATAATTCTGGAAAGCTTACTAGAATAAAAGTGGGATTCTCCCATGTTTCTCCAGCAAGTGAAACTGAAAGGCCAGCTTACTCTGACTTGGAGATAGAGATAGACTTCATGACAGATAGCTGTTGATAGCTTTGTCTATGACAAATTTGCCCAGTATCTTTGTAAAACCAATCCCATTTCATTTGATTATGATACACTTATTTTTGTTTTTCCTGAATTTCCCATTTTTCAGTTTCTCTGGAAGATTCCAGTATTTTAATTTTAGATGTCTCTCTTTTCTCATATGAGTTTTCTAAGCTACAAATCCCAACTCTTAAAACTTTTCTTTGTATGGGAGCTCTTCCCACCCCTGGATCATTTTGGTGGCCTTCACTGCACCATTTGCAGCTCACGAATATCTTTTTTTGAGGTGCAATAACCGGAATTCAGTATCCTAAGTGTACAGTACAATTGCAGTTGTCTGACACTACTTTCTTTTATACTTTGGGGGAAAATCCAAAAAGTCTCTTCAAGTATATTGTGTATTTTTTTTCCTTACAGTTTACACAAATATGCATGTTAAAAGCATGAGTGTCAGTTGTGTCAGTTTTTCTGTTGTGTCCAATAATTGTACATCATTAAGCAGCTGTATTTTATATCTCTATATAAATCATATTGCTTTATAAATTAATATAATGCATTGATATGCTGTAATAAACATTTCCTTTTTTAATCCCTTGTCATCTGTGATGCATTGATTGTAACTGATATGGACAACATTTGTGGCCCCTTTTGAAAAATTAGACTCTAACGGCCAAAATATGTTTTGCTAATTCTTGTCATACTGAGAGTTATTACTTCCTTTGAAAAACAAAATAACCTATATTCTGCTAGAAACTGCATGATGGGTGACTGAAGAAATCACTCACATTTGTCCATTTCCAATTTTTGTAGTCAAAGCTTGGCACTACCTTTGAGATGTTCCTGTCCACATCACAAAGAAACAGGATCTATCTGCCAATAGCAAAAAAACCAAACCAAAAAACCCCAGCTGTTGCAGCATTCTTCCAAGCAGTTTTGTGTGAGATGTGCGGATCTTCACTGTTCTTTAATTGTATTGGATACAATTTAGAGAAGGAATGCTCTCTAAGGAGCCAGAATGCACTGGAGAAAAGGCCAAGGAGAAGTTGCTTTATTTGCAAGCAGATGGCAAAGCTGATGTCCATAGAAAAGACTATTTTTGAAATGATTGGTAAATGTTTTCACAGCTTCTTTGGTTTGAAAGCCTTGCCCATCAACAAAACACATACGGTATTCAAAAAAGAATTAATAATAGCACAGAACACAACAACATCAATTAAAGTGTACATAATGTATTCTTCCCTTACTTGTAAAAGCAGAATTCATGCGTCAATTGCCAGATAATCCAATATGAATATAATGTGAATCAAGCCTTACTAAATGGAACTTACACCCAGTTTCTTACAACTAGCAATATAAGAGCTTTGTTTGCATATTCATTAATTTCATAATGTGCCATAAGGGAATGCAAAGCTATATAATCTGTCAATAATTCATTGTTAAACTATTAGACCTGTTACGTATGTACATATGGAAGGAAGGAAAGAGATTAATTGATATTTCAAATTTTATATGCATTTGAACCTAGAAGTTAGGTTATGGTTCTTATAGAACATAGATTTCCCTTGAAGTTTTATGTACAATATTTTAATATTTTTGAGCTTTTGGAGCATTTTCAATGTTTTTAAGTTATTGTTATTTCATGGGAGTATATGTCACCTATGCTTAACTTTGCTGGATCCATTGTTGATAGGAAACCATTTGTTCTGTTTCCAAGTTCAACCATTCCTGGGATTTAAGGTTGCACCGTCAGTATCAAGTGAATAATGGAAAGAGCTGCTGCAAATAAGAGTAGAGAATATATGTATATAAAAGACAGCTTCCTATATTTTTATGTATATCTTTCATTTTTGCAGTGTTGAAAGAGGATTTTTCTACTGAGTTCAGTACAAATCTATTGAAACTACTCTCTAGTCCCAAGAATCCTTCATGAGAGGCTAACTGGATTTATTAGACATAAAACCTTATTGATCAATTGGCCTCACTACTCTCTCTAGCCATTTTCCCATTCCACTAAGCAGGCCTCAACACTAATCCAAGCTGGCAAGAGACTTCCCCTTTTGCCTTTGCTGAAGGCAGGGGTGGGTAACCTACAGGATGCACATAATCCCAGCACCCCATTTGTGCCCCCAGATTTCCAAGATCACATTAGTGCACTTTGGATTTCAAAGGCTGATCACATTTGCCATTTCAATGTCATAAAGTTCAGTTGTGGGGCCACTTAAGGGGGAGAAAATTAGAGTTGGTCTCCTTGCCCCCTGTCTCACCTTAAAGAACACAAGAAGAACTAAAAAAAAATCTGATTTCACACAGTTTTTTAGGATTTATTTATTTGTTGAATATATTTTCTGCCTATATTGCCCTCGGGCTTAAAACAGAAGAAGAAGAAGAAGGAGGAGGAGGAGGAGGAGGAGGAGGAGGAGGAGTTACACAAAACAAAGATAAAATAATAGAACAATAAAACAGTGACAAAGAAAACAAGGGGAATGCATCAATACAATAACAAAAAGATGGACGGGTGGAGAGCAGAGAGCAAGAGGAGAGGTGGCCTCCAGTGTGGAACTCCCCCCATTGGGTCTCCAGCCCAACCAGCGGGGCCAGGTCTCCAGGCTCCTGCAGAAGGATAGGAGGGTGGGGGGCAGATCTTATCCTGGAGAGTAGGATGTTCCAAAGATTTATTGATTCTAAATAGAGTAATAATTGTAGCTTGCTTTCAGAGACATTCTACTTCCATATTCCACCCCTCTTACAATCCACTCCCCAGTTTAAAATATTTGGCCGTGACTTTCCAGACATGAGCTGATGTTACCAGATATTTTCTGTGGCCTTGATGGGTGAACAGCTTCCCTAAGCTTTCAAAAGATGTCCATTCCTGCTAAAGACTGAAACTGTCTGATTCTTCCTCTACCTTACCTACTGCAGTTTCTAGAATATTTTTATGGCTCTGGTATCTCTCTATGCTTCCTCTACTTAAAAATATGCATGATACGATAATTCTTCATGTATTATGTTGAAATAACTTTGCTTCCATATAATGTCTTACTGCTACAGTAAAAACATAATTTTTCTAGCAGCAACCCGAAATTATTGGATTTTCCCCACTCAGTGAGGGAATAACAGCTCAATAAGCTTAGTGTCCTTCACAATATTACAGCCCTCTCAGAATCTTGTGACTATTTTCTGGCAGAGTCAAAGAGTCCAGTGTCAAAGACCAACAAAGACAACTTAAGAAAGAAATCAATAGAGAGAAACATGGTCAAGGTCCGATTAGGGAGTCAACACCAAGCATTCAATAGCAGCAATCGAAGTTCAGAAGATTTGCCTGGTACTAACAGGGTCCAGGGAAAAACCAGTATTTCCAGGAACTCAGGACAGACTTGGAATCAAAAGACATCTACATTTTTCATAATACTATGCAAAACAGAATTCAGATGTTCTTTGGAGTATGTCATGCTCCACATTTTAAGAAACTATCTTTGGCTGAAAATTGCATGAAAATAATAGACTATTGAGGAAAGTTGTATTTATTATATGAAAGGAAATGGCATGTAAAATGTATGCATTAAAACAAGAAAATTCAAAAATACCCCCACATACACATCCAAATAATGGATGAGTAAAGTGGCTGGAACAGATTTAGGACTGAATATATGCAAAGTTGACATCAACTATCTATACATTGATTCAATATACATTCATGATCATATCTGGAATTCTGCAGCCAATTTGATCACCATATCACAAAAAAAGACGTTGAGAGTTTGGAAAAAATTCAGAGAAGAGCAACTAAGATGATCGAAGGCCTGGAGACTAAAACATACAAAGAACGGCTGCGGGACTTGGGTTTGACTAGTCTAAAGAAAAGAAGAAATAGGAGAGACATGATAGCAGTATTCCAGTATTTGAGGGGTCCCCACAAAGAAGATGGGGTCAAATTATTCACCAAAGCACCAGAGGGCAGGATAAGAAATAATGGTTAGAAACTGATCAAAGAGAAAAGCAACTGGAATTAAGGAGAAACTTCATGACAGTGAGAACAATTAACCAGTGGAATCGTGGGCGCTCCATCACTGGAGATTTTTAAAAAGAGGCTAGACAGTCACTTGTCTGAGATGGTATCGGTCAGTGGTGGCGAACCTATGGTACATGTGCCAGAGGCGGCACTCGGAGCCCTTTCTGTGGGCACATGTGCCATTGCCCCAGCTTCGCCTCCCCCCACGACCCCCTCCTCACCAGCAGCCCCCCTGGAGGAGTCACCCCTGAGTGTGGCCCATGTGGAGCAGTGCAGCCAAGGACATGGCAGCCAGGCAGTGTAGACAAGACTCTGCCCTCATGCCCTATCACGCACAGTTGATGCTGCGGGGTGTGGGCAGAGGGTGTGACTGCCATGGCACTGCTGGGCTGCCTGGGCAATCTGTGGCAGGCCCTGGAGGTGGTGAATGGCCCTGCGGGCAGGCAGGGTGGGGAACGGTGTGGGGGCGGAGCGGGGGCAAGGCCAGTTTTTGGGCACTCGGTCTCTAAAAGGTTCGCCATCACTGGTATAGGTTCTCCTGCTTGAGCAGGGGGCTGGACTAGAAGACCTCCAAGGTCCCTTCCAGCTCTATTCTATTCTATTCTATTCTATTCTATTCTATTCTATTCTATTCTATTCTATTCTATTCTATTCTATTCTATTCTGTCATAGGGATAATGAATAATACAATGAAGCTGGCTTATGTAGGATTGTTGGCTCTGGTCTGCAAAATTCAAGAGAACCACTAGATTACAGTAAAAATAACTTTCTGTATCTGTTGGTTGCCATATAGTGATTGTCTGGATTATTTGCAGCCAAAATATGATAGTCCAAGATTTTCTCTTGTACCAATTTGTTTCATGGAAGATCCAAACAAACCTTTTACTCTGAATGAGAATAATGCAAAGGATGGCAACATTTTACACCCTGGATGCAATGGGAAAAAAAATGACTGAAATCTCATGAAGTGTTTTGCTGTGAGAACTCAATGACACATGGACAATAGTGGCAAAATCTCACACAGGCCTGCTGAAATCTCCAGAGATGTGGACCTTTAAAAAAACAATAAAACATTGATTGAATCTTTGCAAGTTGTGCCATTTTAAGATGCGGAGATGTTCTCACATCTTCAGGTGACTCGTCAAGGCTCAGAATAAAAGCTTTTCATCTGTTCCACCTTTACAGATGACTAAATGCACCTATTTAGAGGGAATCCTTGCTTTTGGGGATGCCTGAGAATTGTATTAAATACAATTATTATTGTATCTAATATTTAACATTAGAGACAAACTGTGTCACTTTTCTCTATGTCTGAAACGGTAACTAAAAATTAAACTAAAAAAAGTCCTATTCCTAACCAAGCTTTTACGACAATTTACATACTTTTCGAAGTTTAAGAGTTTTCGTCTTTTTAGATAAACCGTTTATAAGCTTCGACCGCAGCTATAAGAAGTAGCAGAAGGCTTTGCATAAAGGTCATTGGGATAAGTTTGCCCCAAATCTGCGAGGGTAAATCTAATACCTGAGCAACTGGCTAGATCTTTGCTTTGTTTGCTGAAAGGGGAGAGAATATGGTTGACTGCTGCCATGAAAGTCTCAACATCAAAGCTTCTCATCGGAGAAACCAAGAAACCAACTGTGATCTCTATCGTTCAGCCTCTGGCACTTTAAGGAAAACTGATTGACAGCCAAGAGATTGTGTTTTGTTTTTCTGGGCAGATGGCAGTATAGGAGCTCCCTGCTGTTCAAAGACGTAGTGGCTGCACCTTTAATCTCTGCCCTTTGCTGTGGATTTTAGTGAAACCAAAGTTACTATCTTTCAGGCACATTACAAAGAATGGCTAACCTTTTCAAACTTGAATCTAGAGGCTGAGGGAGAATAAGGGTTGACAGGAGAAGATTGTGGAGGCTTTCTTTGGGGAAATTGCATCTTGAGTTTGTTTGTTTGTGTATAACTTTTTAATGCTGCCCATCTCACCTATAAGGTGACTCGGTGCAAAAATTCTCAGTTTGCTAAGCCTTTGAAATAATATAATACAATACCCATCATTCAAATATCTTTTCAAGGTGGGCCTTGCTTTTGTAGACAAATAATAATAATAATAATAATAATAATAATAATAATAATAATAATAATAATAATAATAATAATAATAATAATAATAATAATAATAATAATAATAATAAAGTTGGAAGGGACCTTGGAGGTCATCTAGTCCAATCCCCTGCTCAGGCAGGAAACCCTATACCATTTCAGACAAATGGCTGTCCAGTCTCTTCTTAAAAAC
>NW_015387491.1:130197-184566 GCF_001527695.2 Protobothrops mucrosquamatus | reverse complement strand
TAATAATAATAATAATAATAATAATAAAGTTGGAAGGGACCTTGGAGGTCATCTAGTCCAATCCCCTGCTCAGGCAGGAAACCCTATACCATTTCAGACAAATGGCTGTCCAGTCTCTTCTTAAAAACTTCCAGTGTTGGAGCATTCACCACTTCTGGAGGCAGGTTGTTCCACTGGTTAATTGTTCTAACTGTCAGGAGGTTTCTCCTTAGTTCTAGGTTGCTTCTCGATTAGTTTCCATCCGTTGCTTCTTGTCCTGCCTTCAGGCGCCTTGGAAAATAGCATGACTCCCTCTTCTTTGTGGCAGCCCCTGAGATATTGGAATACTGCTATCATGTCCCCCCTTGTCCTTCTCTTCATTAGACTAGACATACCCAATTCCAGCAGCCTTTCCTTATATGCTTTAGCCTCCATCCCCTAATCATCTTTGTTGCTCTTCTCTGTACTCTTTCTAGAGTCTCAACATCTTTTTTACATTGCAGTGATGAAAACTGGATGTAGTATTCCAAGTGTGGCCTTACCAAGGCATTGTAAAGTGGTATTAATACTTCATGTGATCTTGATTCTATCCCTCTGTTAATGCAGCCCAGAACTGTGTTGGCCTTTTTGATAGCTGCAGCACACTGCTGGGTCATATTTAAGTGATTGTCCACTAGGACTCCGAGGTCCCTCTCACAGTACTACTATTGAGCAAGGTACCTCCTATACTATACCTGTACATTTGGTTTTTCTTGCCTAAATGTAGAACCTTACTTTTTTCACCGTTGAATTTCATTTTGTTAGATAGCGCCCAGTGTTCAAGTCTATCCAGATCCTCCTGTATCCTAAGCCTGTCTTCTGAAGTGTTGCTATTCCTGCAGCTTGGTGTCATCCACAAATTTGATGAGTTCCCCATCTATCCCCTTGTCCAAATCATTGATGAAGATGTTGAAGAGCACTGGGCCCAGAACAGAGCTCTGGGGCACCCCACTACACACTTCCCTCCATGTAGATGCCGTTCTATTGAGGACCACACGCTGGGTATGGCCGGTCAGTCGGCTATGGATCCATCTGATGGTGATGCTGTCTAACCCACATTTTTCTATCTTATCAAGTAGTAGCTTGTGATCTACTTTATCAAATGCCTTACTGAAGTCCAAGTAAATTATATCCATAGCATTCCTCTGATCCATTAATTTTGTCACTTGGTCAAAGAATGCAATAAGATTTGTCTGGCATGATCTGTTTTTGACAAACCCATGTTGGGTTTTAGTAATGACTTTGTTTGCCTCTAGGTGTTCACGGATTCGTTGTTTGATTATCTTTTCCAGAATCTTCCCAGGTATTGAGGTCAGGTTGATAGGTCTGTAATTTCCTGGGTCCATTTTTCCCCCTTTTTTGAAGATGGGAACTACATCAGCTCTTTTCCAGTCCTCCGGTAGTTCCCCAGTGCTCCAGGATCTTTGAAAAATATAGTTCAGTGGTTCCGAGATCACATCTGCCAGTTCCTTGAGAACCTTGGGGTGTAATCCATCTGGTCCTGGTGATTTGAACTCATCTAGGCTGGACAGGTGCTCACTTACCGTTTTCTTGCCTATCTTAACTTGCGTTTCTATTCTGTTTTTTATGGCACTATTTTTGGTAGGTTAGTCTGTTTTTTCCCTTGTGTAAAGACAGATGCGAAAAACAAGTTAAATAGTTCTGCTTTCTCCCTGTTGCTTGTCATCTTCTTGCCACTTTCCCCCACTAATGGACCAATCATTTCCTTCACTTTTTTCTTGTTTTTTACATGTTGAAATAAGCTTTTTTTGTTATTTTTGACTTTGGTCGCAAGCCTTAGTTCATTTTGAGCCTTAGCTTTCCTCACTTCATCTTTGCAGGCTCGGGCTATTTGCTGATATTCTTAGTTATATGCCCCTCTTTCCACTTTCTATACTTGTCCTTTTTATCTTTCAATTTATCAGAGAGTTCTTTATGCAGCCATGCTGGTTTCTTTTGAGAGTGTTTCATTATTTGCTATCATGCTTTAGTTTGCTATCATGCTTTGCTATCATGCTTTAGTTTCTTACATAATGATGGAATGCATGAAATTCTTGGCTCAAGTCTCCCATTCAGGCCTCAGACATTTGAGAAAAAACAATAACAAATAATGAAATAAGAGAATATTTGTAGCTCGGGTTGACCTGTGGGGTCTATCAGCTTGCAGATGTTTCATTATCCAATTAGGTAACTTCATCAGTGCTAGAAGGGAGTTGATTCTAGCACTGATGATGTTACCTAGTTGAAACATCTGCAAGAAAACAACAAAGCTTAGAAAGCACCAAAGACCCCACAATCATCAATAATCCAGCTATTCTCCTTCTCTTGCGCTTGGTAATAAATAGACACTCATCACAGTCTAAGGTAACTTTCCTCAATCTAAATCTTCCAACTGTATTGAGGCTACAATTATCTGAGTTCCTCTGAGCAATGGAACTATTTGCCCGTACCCTCTGTCTTAATGCTCTCTGTGTCAACACAAAATGTTGAACTTGGCTTTTGAATTAATTATTTTCTTAGTCAAGAAAATACAATGTCAATCAGGCTGGATGTAGCCAATATGTTAAGCCACAAGGAAACGAACCCAAGATTAAAATTAATCTAGCTTCATATATTATGGATATGTAGTTACTAAGTTGTTAATTGCTTTGGTTCAACATATTGTGCAATCTCAGTTTCTGTTTTTTAATTTGAGACTAGTCCTGATTGCATTACCGATACCAAATACCCTCAGGAGGAATGCAGATACCTAACACCTATGCCAGCATCTGCTGTTTCTGCTTGTAGTGTGTGTGTGTGTGTGTGTGTGTGTGTGTGTGTGTGTTGTACTTGGTCTCTTGATCCTAGCATATGTCCATCAGAATTATCAGGTGTCCTGAGGATGGCGAATGCACAGCGGGTCAAATATTTTTTGTTTTATAGCCGACATTATAGATCATGTATAGAAGTCTCATAACCAGTGAACCCTTGGCCATGTCTATGAGTCAGTTTTTAAAAAGAAAAAAACAAGATACTGATGAAACATCTACAACTGTTATTAGTACAACCCAAAAGGCTCAGTTTGGTGGGCAGGGGAGAAGAATCTTTGGCTATTTTATGAGTGATCTTTGATAGAGGAAGAAATGGGGAAAGAAGTAAATCAATTTAGAGCTCTCAAGAAGAAGAAAAAAAATCTATTTTGCTATTGTATTTCCATAATGAACTAACTGTATGAACTCTGGAAACAAAGACAAGGACTTGTAAATGGTGGAGAAAATTGGAGATCAAAATAGCACTCTAAAAAAATGACCCCAGTAGAAGAAGCTCATGACTGAGACTTAAACAATAGGATTATAATGGATCTTATCTCAGAAAGACTTGATGACCTAAATGGAACACTTTTTTAGGAAAAAAATGGATTTTCAGGTTTTCAGAAAACACAAAGAAAAGCAATTGTCATAAATTCTACACAGCTGTATTGTGCAGATGGCACGTGAATAGAGAATGACCAAGGATTCTCAGGCCACAGCAAACCTCTCGTGTGGAACACTTTTTAGTAATACAGTCACGAGGGATGCTGACTTGTAACTTGGTTCTTTCCAGATGTGCTGGGCATCTGGGATTCCAAGTCTTAATTCCTAGCCAACATGGCCACAATAAGAAAGATCTATTATTTACAACAGTGAACTAACACATAGCCTGATTACTTCTGCTCTGCAAAAAAGTCATGGAGCTGCGCTTTCTCATGTTTCTTCACCACTATATCACTGATATCCTTGAAGTCTTCAGTAACTGGGAAGCTCTGGGGAGGTGGGAATCTGCTTTTCATCAGCATAATCTCTTCTACGCTATTTAATAACACATCAGTGCAGTATTGAAGGACAAGAGGAAAATGTGCTTACGCCTTCAAATTGTCTAGAAAGAATGATTCATTTTGAAACTGTTTGTAGTGAGGACCACATGCAATGAAATAGGTCCACAAAAACAGTGGAGAAGAGAGGACTGCGGGAGATGAGAACAGACATACTCCTCCCACACCTCTGTCATCTGGCAACGTGGGCACTTTGGACACACTACAGTAATGCCATAACTTGCCCAGCAAAGGAGACGACTTGTTTCATGGGGAAATCTGTAGGCTTTCTAGGAAAACTTCAAAGTGATTAGTGCATTGGTCACAAGCTTTGATCTGTGGAGTGTGTGAGAGGAAAAATGTTTCTGTAGGGTTCTATTACATTAGTCAAAACAGATTAGCTTTGTCATTCTTTCATAAGGATCTCTCTCTCTCTCTCTCTCTCTCTCTCTCTCTCTCTCTCTCTCTCCCTCTCTCTCTCTCTCTCTCTCTCTCTCCCTTCCTCTCTCTTTCTCCACACATATTAATTTTCTGAATTAGCCATTCTAGAGGGAGATCAGTACTGGCAGAGGAGTTGCAGTGGTACATTATGTCTTCTCAAAGAATGTTGACTAATGGGACAATATGCAATAGTAGTTTAAGGCACTGGATTGGCACTAGGGTGACCAAGGATTTATTTATTTATTGAAAATGTCAATAAACCTTATCCTTCAGCCAACTCTGGGAGGCTCCCAATCAAAAATTAAAAGACATATAAAACTTTTTAAAAGTATATAACTCAATCATTTAAAAAGTTAAAAAAACAACCAACATCTGATGCCAATTAGTTCTAATATATGGTCATCTAATCTTCACCCAGCTCTTGGGGAGAAAGCCAGGTCCTTTAAGTCCACAGAAAAGGAACACTTCCTAGCTCCCATCGGATGACAATGTTTAGGGGAAAGGACTAGGAGTGTGCCCCGTGCCATATAGGGCTTTAAAGATACCTTGAATTGCACCCCGGGAAAAATTGGAAGGCAGTGCAGCTCACACAACAGAAGTATTACATGGGGCCTCCATTACTATGTGAACTGCTTCATTCTGGACCAATTAAGGTTTCCAGTTGGTCTTCAAAGGCAGCCTCACATAGAGCACATTGCAGTAATCCAGATGGGAGGTGACCAAGGCATGAGTGACTATGAACAAGGATTCCTGGATCTGGTTGACCCTTTGCTGTGGAAACCTACTGGGACTTGGATCAGACTCTTTCATCCCAACATATTTCACAGGCTGTGGGAGAATGTGGAAGGAAGTAGTACTATGCATGCTATCTAGAGCTTCTGAACAAAAGGAACCATCATTGTCTCAAATTAGACAGAAGAGCTCTTGTTATCCAATAGTAGCTATCCCCATTCTGCTGGCTATCTGGGGATAATGAGAATTGTCATGTAACACATACTGTATGGAGACATTAAGTTGGGTAAGGCAGTCTTAAAGATAAAAAGATACAAATAAAAAGATAAAATAAAATAATGTGCATTATCCATCCTTTTTTTTTGTTCTAAGATCTACATGATAACTTCTAGAGGAAAACATCCCTCAAAAAATAAATAAAGACAATTTTAAAAACTTCCAAATTAATCCAACTGTGTTGGCATGGAACAAAGGATTTATTTTGATCCCACAGGTACTCTCCAATCTGGAACTCTAACATGCATACAACGTGGTTTGGCAACTGCAATTAAAAATACAGTTATGGCTAGATTCTTCTTTCAGTGCTTTATCACTGTGGAGAAGTGGAGAGGCAAAAATGAATAAACTGAGGATGCAACAGAGTGTTGTGATTTCTGGCTAATCTCTGTAAGGTTTAACTTTGCCTTTTAAACTCTACAACCTGAAACAATGCAAAGGGACCCCATAATGTCAGCCTTGTTTTTTGGGGGGGGGAGGAAGAGGGGAAAGAATCCAGGTTGGGCATGAGTGTGGAAAGTTTTTAAAAGATTTTCAAGTCAAATCTGGTAAGTCATATAGATTGTCACTGTTCGCTTTCCTACAAAGATGCTACTTCTCAAGATGCTGAAATTATAAAAGGAGGAGCTACAGGAAGTGGGAAGAAGCTGTGGCTCAGGGATAGAGCAAGTGCTTTCAAGCAAAAGGTTCAAATCTTTTGCTTGAAATCCCTGGCATATCAATGTGTCAGCTGAAGGAACACCATTACTTGTCAGTGTTGACAATATTACAGTAATTGGTTCAAACCGTTTAAGAACCGTTGGTGTAGCAAGTGCTGACAGAGATAATTTTTCTGTTACACAATGTTAGATGCCCCTATCAGACATTAAAACTAAATGGATGGCAATTCAATACCAATAAAGGGAAATGCTCCTTTGCTCCACACTTAATTAAATTGCAGAATTTAGTGCCATCTATTTTGATGGTCAATGTGGATAGTTTCAAACAGAAATTCATATTGACTAGTAGACCTGATCAGCTGTTTATCATTTGCTTGACCAAAAGCAGGATATATTTAAGATCCGTTACTAGGCACGAATAGCTAAATTCAAATCCTTATTTCATTCACAAGCCAGAGGGATATAACCTAAAAACAATAAATTTACAAATATTACAGTAATAATTAAATTTCTGAAGCATAAAGTAGGAAAGTCACCTAAAAGCTAACAGTATTAATACAAAGTTGTAACATTATAGGATCTATTTACAAAAATTTACAACACTAGGATCTGTTTACAAAAATGTTGACTAGCATAATACTAAAAATATAAAAACTATGAAGTAAAAATACAATGTACTACTATCAAGATTAAGATAAAACAAATAATTAAAATTAAAGCATCTAAATATCCAAGAGTATAGTAATAGCCTTGTCTGAGCTATTGGGTCTTGTTAATGGTAAATTAAAATGTTATATATTATGGAGAGATTATAATCCAAGTATAATAAACACACATATATAGGTTTGTCCTGTACAGCTTCCCAACTTGTGAGAATAATATAATAATAATAATAATAATAATAATAATAATAATAATATAATAATAATAATAATAATAATAATAATAATAATAATAATAATAATAATAATAATAATAATAATAATAATAATAATAATAATAATAATAATAAAGTTGGCAGGGACCTTGGAGGTCATCAAGTCCAACCCCCTGCTCAGGCAGGTAACCCTATACCATTTCGAACAAATAGCTGTCCAGTTTCTTCTTAAAAACTTCCAGTGTTGGAGCATTCACTGCTTCTGGAGGCAGGTTGTTCCACTGGTTAATTGTTCTAACTGTCAGGAAGTTTCTCCTTAGTTCTAGGTAATAATAATAATAATAATAATAATAATAATAATAATAATAATAGTAGTAGTAAAGTTGGAAGGGACCTTGAAGGTCATCTAGTCCAACCCTCTGCTCAGGCAGGAAACCCTATACCATTTCGGACAAATGGCTGTCCAGTCTTTTCTTTAAAACTTCCAGTGTTGGAGCATTCACTGCTTCTGGAGGCAGATTGTTCCATTGGTTAATTGTTCTCATTGTCAGGAAGTTTCTCCTTAGTTCTAGATTGCTTCTCTCCTTGATTAGTTTCCACCCGTTGCTTCTTGTCCTGCCTTCAGGCGCTTTGGAAAATAGCTTGACTCCCTCTTCTTTGTGGCAGCCCCTGAGATATTGGAACACTGCTATCATGTCCCCCCTCGTCCTTCTCTTCATTAAACTAGACATACCCAATTCCATCAACCTTTCCTTATATGTTTTAACCTCCAGTCCCCTAATCATCTTTGTTGCTCTTCTCTCTACTCTTTCTAGAGTCTCAACATCTTTTTTACATCGTGGTGACCAAAATTGGATGCAGTATTCCAAGTGTGGTCTTACCAAGGCATTGTAGAGTGGTTGTAATACTTCGAGTGATCTTGATTCTATCCCTCTGTTAATGCAGCCTAGCACTGTGTTGACTTTTTTGGCAGCTGCAGCACACTGCTGGCTCATATTTAAGTGATTGTCCACTAGCTGGCAGGAATAGCCAACACTCCAGAGGACAGGCTTAGGATACAGGAGGATCTGGACAGACTTGAACATTGGCTCCCTCTGCTAAGAAATGGAGATGAGCACTATCCCTACAGTTGGACACAAATGGACAGGGGAAACCTTTACCTTTACCTAAATGACTTACAATAAAACAAAGAAATGCTCAGTTAGATGGCCTATTGACACAATCTAGCTCTTCTTACATTCTGTATCCAAGACCAGAGCAAAAAACATGGAGGTTCAAACTTCATGAGAAAATGCTTTTAAGAAGACATGGAGGGGCAAAAAACTGTCAGAAGGAAATGACCTTTCATCAATACTGCATCCAAAATCTAGCAGGATTAGAGAAGCAGTTAATCAGAGCAATCTTCTCTCTGCCAGCCTTCTCTGATAGAAGCATAATTAAGGGCAACTTCAGATGTAATAAATCAAAGGTGCTTATTTTCTATATCGCTGTGCTTAACTAGGGTTCTCTCAATTGAGTTCAGACATTGCTCACAAAGAGGTCTAAAGATCATGGAAAAATGGGAGGCAGACAAATTTAACAAAAAAAATTAATTTAAAGCGTTCTGTGTCCAAAAATACTTAACATTTTTCTTACAACTAGAAAAATGAAAACGGTACAGGAAATGAAATAAGATTAGATTCTAATATCTTTCCTCTGATACCTATTTGTGGGAAACATTCATCCAAATGGTTTCTCTAAAGCTTATTAGCAAACTAGACCAAGCTGAAATCAAGTCTTTAGCAGGTACATACCAGCACACAATGGGAATTTATGCAGTTTTTAGAATCATAAAAGAAATTGAACTGTACTGTAACCCACTACATTTCCCTACAGGGTCAATCTCCCTGTTAAGCAGCTGGCTCCATATGCTGAACACCTGCTGAAGGTAAGAATAGGAGACGGAACCATTCAGGTCACAAATCCTATCCACCGTCCTCCACACACACACACACACACACACACACACACACACACACACCTTCCACTCTGTGTCCTTAAGGGCAGCCAAGCCAATGTTTTAATAAGATTAAACTGCAGTTCTGGGCAGCTTCTGAATATGAAAAGGTAGGAGGATGTCATTTTGTCTTGTGCCTCTAGATTAGTCATGCTTTTTGAGGATGATGGTGGTGATGGGTCCCAATAATGGGGCTTCAAAACTCTGGGAAATGTTTGTCACAACAGATGATGATCTGATTTTTAATCTAATCATATCTCTTATGTAGTCTAAAAATACTATCTTGCCTTTTTCATTGATTTTTTCAAAAATATTGTCCACCTTTATAATTTGTAGGTGTTACTCAAGATAATTTAGAATCGGGAAAATTTAGAAGCGAAAACAAAGTGAGATGGATACAGCTAATTATCAATGAGGCAAAATTCTAGCAGAATAGAGGAACTTTTACCAATGTGATCCCAAAGCTGGTTATAATAATAGCAACAAAATTATAAAGTACCACAATAGAACTCCAAAATAATATAAAAAACCTGTATAGCAATCAAAAGTGAAAACATCAATGGAAAGCAGAAACCTGGGTGACAATAGGCAAAAGTGAGCGTTCCCAATGATTTTAATGTTGCCATTAACTGGAACTCTTCTTAAAAATATTTTAATAGAAACATAAAAAACTGATGGCAGAAAAAGATCTAGTAGTCCATGCCATTGTGCAGAATTGACAGCTGGATTAATTAGTCAAATTAAAAACAAATCTGCAGGCAAACCACCTAAAGTATATCAGTTATACAGCTATAGTATAGGTAACCCTGCACCCTGAATTAGTGTTTTGTGATCCTTTTTAAATCAAGATTCTAATATGGTCTTTGAAACAAGACCAAATGAAGTCCTATTAACTTTGCTATTTTTTCAGCATCTTTTATTATAAAACTCTACAGGATTGTCTAAGCTATTTTTAAAGTACATAATAACATTATAATGTGAGTTTCTGTTGTAAAAATGCATTTCCCCCCAGCTCCTGCGATGTGTTCATTGTATGCTGAGCTGTACAAATGCAAAATCTAATTTTCACTGTTAGATACCCTGGGAGTAAAGACAAGTCACTTTAATTAAACTTTAAAGTAGGAAAACAATATAAATATGTTCTGTAGCTAAGAAGTATAACAGTAAAAAATACATGTGGTGTTCTTCCTACACAGACTCCAGAGTAAGATGTAATTTAAAATTTTATTATAGCGAGGTCATGATTCATGAGCATTCAAATAATGCAATATTTAATTTAGTGGGAGTTGTACAATGCTAGTGGGCTGCATTTAATGTGAATCAAAATTCAGTTAGAGTAAGGCTAGAGCATGTACGATTGAAGTTATTGGGTTACTATCAGGGTATTAAATACTTCTACTCCAATCTGTACTTATTTATCTTCTCATGTGCATGTGCTGCTACCTGCCATCACATGTGTTAGTTTTGGGATTTTAAGAAGTGCCCTTTATAAAATGGACTAGACAAGATTCCTTCAGATGAAAACACTAAGAGCAATAGTTGACATATGTTTACATAGTAATTTCCCCTTGCCTGGGAACTCCTGATTGCCCCCTTTNGGGTCTCAGTCCTTATGATTTAAGAGATTGAGGTATGATAGGATGGAATGTGGTGTCTGCATAATTTTTGGAGGGTGAGGGACAGGTCAGCATAAGAACAAGCCAACTTGCCCTGCTTGTATAGGTGCAAATAGCAACAAAATACTTTCACATCCCAAAACAGGGTGTGCACCATTCCGTACATCGGCAAAACAGGCCGGTTGAATTTCTCTGCCCCTTAGTTGGACTGTTCTCTGAGTGCTTCGGTTAGGCGTGGACTCTCATGCATACATTCATCATGATGCGGCACTTGCATTTGCACACCCTGAGTCACACTTTATACCAAACAAGACCCAGTGATTTTGTGCTATTGGGGTGCTGTCCCCCTGTCTCTTGCTTCCCCAACTCCTTTGTGCTGGGGACCACATGCCACTCCATCTCTCATCCTTTCAAACTGAAGCATTTATTTGGGGGGGGGCTTTTTAAAGTAGGCTTTCTTTTTTCTTAGAAGTGTTGAAAAGGTTTTAGTTGCCCTTTAATTATTTTTAACAGTGTTACAGTATATCATCCTTGCCCATTTCTAATTTTTTTAAAAAAATTAGATACCTTTTTTATATTTTAATACTGTGCACAGCGCAAAGTCCTTCTTGGAGATGGGCAGTTCAGAAGTGTGAAAAACAATAAATAAATAGGTAAATAAATACATTACTTTCAAGTATCTCAAGTTAAAAAACAAAACGACAAATACAAGTTAAATTTTCGCCTCAGCAATAATTGCATAGTTGTTTCATTTTCCAACCCACAGAAAGAGGATTGGAGGTGATTCTTCAATATCCCAGCCTCCCTTCTGTGAATCTATAAACAAGGTGCCATTTTTGTAAACTCATGGCTGTTACACATTCCTGTTAACCAGCTCTTCAGTGAAGTATTGACACATTACTCAATTTGTGAGCGCTCCCTTTCATAATTTTCTGGGTTTTTCGGGTCCCCAGAGATCATTGTGTGTTCTTGAAAATGGGAACTGAGCAACATTATTTCAGTGTTTAGACGCTGGTCTTTAATCATAACTGTACCTACGACCCAGTTCCTTTCCTTGACTTAAAGCTCCAAGTGGACTAACGAAGAGGCCTGAAGTCTGCTAAATACCACTAAATCACAGGCACTTTTAAGTGGGGCTGAATACCCTTCTGAAAGGATTTGTGTGTCTCTGTATATATTAGTGACCCCTCTTGTAATGGAGCTAGAGACCTCGCAAAGGCAGAACTGTAACATTTGGAGACTGAATCCATAAATATTCATACCTAAGAATGACAGATTTGTTTCCTTGGAAGCCATAAGGCATGAGAGACCTTTTTTTTTCAAGTCAGCTCCAGCAGATCAGGAGTTAATATTCTATATTTTAAGCCAGGAAATTTTTTGTTCCCTTTGCTTCTGCTGAAGATTACAGGAAAAGACTGTGTCAGTGTCTTTTGCGTGATATTTCTGAGGCATGGAAATACCAGCTTCCTTCATGTCTTAAATGTTTTAGCCAAGTGATCCAAGGACTTACAGTCTGCTCAAGAAGGCATAGGTGCTTTATGAGTGTGGATTGAATGCAAAAATAAATGAACAACAAGAAAGTACATTCAGGTGGTTTGGTCATATAAAGAGCATAAACAAGGATCAAACTGCAAAGTTAATGTATGGAGGGAAAGTAAATGGGTCCAGAGGAAGGGGGGAACAAAGGAAGTCTTGGATGGATGGAGCTGATGAGATTTTCAAAACGAGAAGTATAGATAGTCCTTCTTTAATGACCACAACTGGGACTGGCAACTTGGTTGTGAAGCAAAGCAGCCACTGAATGAAGCATGTTGTACATATGATCAGTTTTTCTGTTGCTTTACAGACCTGTGGAAGTCATAAATTTGAGGATTGGACAGTTTTCATTTTTCAGCACTGTTGTAACTCTAAATGGTCACTAAACAAGGCAGTTGCTAAACAAGGACTACCTGTGAAGAGCAAAATGCAATGTATGAAGCAGTGTGCAGTCATGGGTTTTCAAAGGTAGACAGCCAGAGATATGAATAGTAGGTATAAACTGGATTAGTTGTATTTTCTTTTCTTACCTCTTGCCTTTAATTTCTTTGGCTTACTGTTTGTTACTCCCTTTCTGTACTCTGTACAATCTTGCTTACCCTAAAAAGGAATAGCCTAATACAGTATAGGAATGTATGGAAATGCTATTTCTACGCAGGAATATAAGAGCTTGGTTGAGTCATATCACAGAGACTTTACACTGATTCTCAGTTTCAATAAATAGATTTCTTTAAGATTTGCAACTCTGTTAGCTTGCAATCCAAGGCTCTGTGCATCTCTGAGACACATTTCTGTAATAAATTTGTAATGATACAGTTTTAATATACAATCCTCAAGAAGGGAGGTAGATTTTTCTCCAGTAATAACTTCCATTTAAACAACTATTGTATCAAATTAATCCTTCCATAGTTCTTTTTTCTAGGAAAATGCACATGTAATTGATGAATGTTATTATTAACATCTGTAAGTCTATTTGTTTTAATCTTAAATTGAACAAAATTACCGCAAAAATAATGCAGTGATTGCAACAAGTTTGATCTCAGGGGTTGCCACAAAGAGGAGAGAGTCAAGCTATTCTCCAAAGCTCCTGAAGGCAGGACAAGAAGCAATGGATGGAAACTAATCAAAGAGAGAAGCAACCTAGAACTAAGGAGAAATTTCATGACAGTTAGAACAATTAATCCGTGGAACAACCTGCCTCCAGAAGCTGTGAATGCCCCAACACTGGAAGTTTTTAAGAAGAGACTGGACAATCATTTTTCTGAAATGGAATAGGTTCTCCAGCTTGACCAGGGGGCTGGGCTGGAAGACCTCCAAGGTCCCTTCCTACTCTACTCTACTCTACTCTACTCTACTCTACTCTACTCTACTCTACTCTACTCTACTCTACTCTACTCTACTCTACTCTATTCTACACTTCACTTTTTCTGAGTGGAAAAAAGCTAATGATTTGAGAGGGAAATAATTTAGTTTCACTTCAATTGGCAAGAGCAAGCATTAGAAGTTCTAAGTGCCAAAATAGCTGGATCGTAAATAATGAGTGCAGCAGCACAATTTCTATTTTTTGATCCAACAGAGCATATCTCTCCAGATGTGATAATTAATCAGAACAATTTTGTTTCACTACAAATCTTTTCTGAAATTAGCAACTCCAGTTTGTTCATTCTTTAAAAACAGGGTGGGAAAATTGGAACTGAATACATGATTTCCCTGAAGAAGACTCCATCTTCTGTGGGAACATAAATAAGAACAAAAAAATTGCCCTGTTGAATCAGGCCAAGGCATATCAGGAAGTCAGGAACTATTCCATGTTAAACATTAGAAAGTAGAGAATGAAAATAAGAAAGTTATTTCAACCAGCTCATTCCTGCCTGGCATACGGTATCCCTACACCAATTCTAGTTTTGCTTAATAGAATCTCTCTAATCTCTCTAAGAAGGCCTTTTCTTCTGAGCTTTTAAACATGAGAGCAATTAAGTCTAGTGGTTAAGGCACCAAGCTAGAAACCAGGAGACTGTGAGTTCTAGTCCTTTAGGCATGAAAGATGGCTGGATGACTCTGGGCCAGGCATTCTCTCTCTCTCAGCCAATGCAGCTCACAAGGTTTTTGTCATAGGGGAAATAGGAGGAAGTATTATGTGTGTTCACTGGCTTGAGTTATTTTTAAGTAAAAAGGGTGGAGTAAAATCTAATAAATAATTATTTAACAACCAGAAATCTTCAAATTCTTGTGGTGGATAGGAATGGTGTTCCTAGATAAGATAATAAGTCAAAATACTTCCTCTCATATAATTCAATGGCCACTTACACTGCACTGAAAGGAGGCAGAAGTAGCAACTGGGCATTTTCTGTTTCACCCCTTGCAACTTCTACTTAATTTTTACAGCTCTAAGCTGCATTTTAAAGTTTAGTCCTTCACTGGCAGAAAAGTGCTACTCAGCTGATCGATGGCTTTTCATTTCTGAATGTCAGCCTGAACTGCTTTGATGTGTTCATAAATACATAGCAGACCATGACTTAATAGGGCCAGCAAGCTGAAGAGGAAAGATAAGGCCATTCATGTCCAGTTCAGTGGCCAGATTTTTTCCTTTTTGCTTTGTCTGTGGCAGATGCTTCCTATGTGCAGGGAAAGAAGAAAGAAAGAAGGAAAGAAAGAAAGAAAGAAAGAAAGAAAGAAAGAAAGAAAGAAAGAAAGAAAGAAAGAAAGATCAGGCCTGGGACTCTTAGACATCATGGCGAGACACCTTCTGAATGCTCCACACCAATTCTTTGCTCTACACTTTCTTAAATTAAAGTTATCTGCCGGCAGTAAATGAAACCAAGCCCAAACTCACTGCTCCCATTGTGCTTTCTATATTGCTGGTAAATGTTGTCTTTATTTGTTGTACAGAACACATTAAGAACAAGAGAAGGACATCCCAGCTGGAGGGAAAGCAACCATTAATCACTCTCTCCTCTGTGGGACTGGGGAAGAAGCTGATTTGGACTTGTTACTAGATTGGTATGTTTCACCCAAATTCATGCCAATTCTTTGAAGCCTTTTCCATAAGAATCTGAGCATCAAACTGACTGTCAGGATCTTGGAGGACATAAGTTATTATTCTGCTAGAAGAGCACTACATACATAAATAAGCTGGTAATCTGCTCTACCTTGTAGCTTCCTCCTTTCCCTCCCATAGTCCCTCTCCAAGGCCAACTGCTGAGTGCTGGAATCCTTTTGGACATGGGTTTTGGAAATCAGAAGACAACTAAACCCATGCTCAAAAGCTGCTCTATCAAGTGCTGATGGCTACAGGTAGAGTTGTAGCATGAAGCTGCAGAAATCAAGCAATTCCTTTTTTCCTGTCTTATTATTTGTCCTGCTTTCTTGCCATCAGAGCTGGTTAGTTGATGTTCTGGCTAATTCGTGGCTTTGGGTTGTGGACTAGATCTGGCAGGTGCAAGGAAACGGCCTGGTGGCAAAACTCTCCTGGTGCCCGTTCTCAAACAAATTTTAATTTGCATATTTATTTTTCTATTTGTCTTTTTATAATCTGTAAGCCGCTCAAAGTCACCTTATGAAGAGATGGGGCGCATAAAAATTAAAATTAGGTGACTTTGAGTTGAGCAGTAACTCTCAATTTAACCTATCTCCCAGGAGACAAAGAGCTTCACAGGAAGTTCCACCCTCTGCTCTTGCAAGAAAGCAGTGTGTAAGTCCAATTTTCATTTTTTTTTGTCCCCAAAATGGTATCCCATGCTCTTAGTGCAGTGGTTCTCATCCTGTGGGTCGGGACCCCATTTGGGGTCGATCGACCATTTCACGGGGGTCGCCAAGCTGTCCGCCCTTTTTTTTGTCCGCCATTTTTTTTCCCCTTTTCCGGTGGGTGCCTTACCTCCCTTGGGCTGGGCCAGCTGATGGTCGGCCTGCCTCCGTCTCTGCCTCAGCTGGCGCAGGGGGCGGAACCACGCATGCGCGGCACTCCCAGGCAGAGAAAGTCCTCGACTTACGACCGGTTGGGTAGTCCTCAACTTATGACTGGTTTAGTCCTCGACTTACGACCAGTTTAGTCCTCGACTTACGACCGGTTTAGTCCTCGACTTACGACCGGTTGGGGTCGCGGCACTAAAAAGGTTGAGAATCACTCTCTTAGTGGGTCTTTTGGGGGACTTGAGATTATCAATTTAATTCTATTAGCATCTTCAGTAATAAAAAGTTGTTCCCATTGAGTTGCTCAGAATTAGGAATAAAATACACTGAAATCATACACATTTATTTCAAGAAATTGATTGTAGAAAAAAAATCATTTTAGGAAATAATTTTCTATCCAAATTTTTAGTCTCGTGAAATTTTTGCCATTTTGGGGCTGGTCTTGTTCTCATTTGCCATAGGCCCATTATATACAGCAGAATAAAAAAAATATAATAAGTTAGTAAGAGATTTATTATTTCAAACTATTCCCTGGCCATTTATGATTTTCAAACTTCTCATCAACATTGTTTAGATGACATCAAATCATACAAAACCCTTTGCACTCAATGACAAACACTGGCTTTTGAGATGACTCAATTCAAATATTTATCAGGCTCAAACTTGAAAGATTAATGATCTCAAGTTAGTATTTAGAGGATAGGTTATGTCTGAGTTCAGTTCTGACAGCAACTGGTCCTTTGTTCTGAAAATAATGAAGAACCAAAATAAGGTAGAGGCTATTTACTATGACTTGAGTCAGTCGTCAATTTTAATTTATTCCTTCACAGATTGTTTTTTTTTTTTTACATGAGTGGCTGGGAGAAACCTGTGAAATAATGATGAGGGGCTGGTAGTTTTCATACGGCATGCTAGATAGCTGCCTAGGATAACAGTGTGGAGAGAGTAGTGAGTGAGGAAATAATTGACGTGGTGTTTTTCATACTGGTCATGTAGTTTGAATTCCTTTCACGGAGATTTAATAAGATTCCATGTTTAAAGGCAATATCATATATACCACAGTAACCTTGGGAAGCTTGATGTAACACAGCCAAAATGCACAGGTAAGAGACAGAATCGAATCAAATCGAATAGAATAGAATAGAATAGAGCTGGAAGGGATCTTGGAGGTCTTCTAGTCCAGCTCCCTGCTCAAGCAGGAGAACCTATACCATTTCAGACAAGTGACTGCCTAGTCTCTTCTTTAAAACCTTCAGTGTTGGAACATTCACAGCTTCTGGAGGCAGGTTGTTTCACTGATTAATTGTTCTAACTGTCAGGAAATTTCTCCTTAGTTCTAGGTTGCTTCTCTCTTTGATTAGTTTCTACCCGTTGCTTCTTGTCCTGCCTTCAGGAGCTTTGGAGAATAGCTTGACTCCCTTGGAGGTCTTCTAGTCCACAGCAGGTCTTCTAGTCTACAGCAGTGGCAGGCGTTTTATTCTCTTGCAGAAGAAAGCAATAAGAAGCAATAAATATAGGGAACCTATCTCTCTCCTCCTAATAAACAGTTGCTGAAAGAGGATAAGGCATGTAGAAGAATCAAGTCACCCTGAATAGGAAACTAAGAACAGAAAGCAAGAAATGGAGAATTCTGCAGGACAGGAGGCTCGTCAGCCAAGTGGGAGCAATTTTCCATCCTGCAACATTTTGCTGCACATCCCTCTTGTGTCATTGAAGACCAATTTCAGAGAGATAAAGAATACTTCAAAGAATCATAATTAATCAAGCAGTAGATGTCTAGAAACAAATACTAGATCACTAGTTCTTCCTAAAACAAAGCATTTCTCTATATTCCTCTCATAATGTCACTCTCTTTTGCTAAGACAATCTTTCTGCCTCAAGGGATTTAAAAACAGAAAATGTTCTTTTGTTTCAGAGATATTATTCACAAGCAACTACATGTGCCTGAGTTGATTCAATAATGGAATAATTGTCTAAAATCATACAATTAATACTCCTTAAAAAAAATCTGGAGCTGATTATCCAGAATGTCTGGGCAGCATGAGGGTTTTCGTTTTGGCCTGGGGAGTGTTAGCATGGAATTAAATTGACTTCTGTCACTCTTTACTCTAGAGATGACAAACTAAACAAGTTACCAGCAAAAGCAATTATCTTACTACAGATAATTTTATCTTTGCCGGAGCAGTGATGCTGCGTTTGCTTTTTGAGCAATGGCTAATATTTGTAATTCATTTTTAGGAGGGGGGGCAACCTTGCTTAGGAGAGAGACTGGTGTGAGATTAGCAAAATGGCTTGTTGTGATAAGACACAGAGAGGACTATAAATCTGAACAAGCAAAACTCAGTCATGGAACTACATCCAGCCTGCTGCTCCTGCTGTGTTAGCACTCCATGCTCCCCTCCCTCCCATTCCTCACTTGTGGCATTTTGCTGACAGGGTAAACTGCTGACAGACCACCTTGGATCTCAGACAGTCATTCTGGTGCAAAGCACAATAATCTGGAGGGAACAACTTTTCGACGGCATGTTCAGCACATTGCTGGAGAAGATCTGGCAACAGCCCGCGGTTCATGCTTACAGAGGAATCTGTGGTATAACAGACTGCAGATGACGATGCCCTGAAATTACTTTCTGGTGTATTTGAAAGTAAGACCCAAGAGTTTGTGCCACCACTTTGAGAGAGAAACACTTGCCTTTTCATAGCAGTCTCTCCCTTCTCCCACCTCTTGATCTGAAGTTTAACTCCCACCATTCCTTTTGCAAATTAAAAGAGGGGTTATTTGCATGTGTTTTGGCAGCTCATAATTCTGTTCCCATCCTCCCCTTACCCTGCAGTTTCTTAAATCTGGACCTCAAGGAAAACATTTCCCTCTTCTCTTTTCTCCCTGCCAGGCATCCCTTGCAGCTACAGTGCACATCTGGCATTCTGCCTGCTAAAGCCGTTAAAAAGGATTGGGAATAGGATGAGTGGAAGAAGTTATAGGCAAAAACTACCTTGAATGCTTCAGTTCAAACATGGATTTAAAAATACAAGGCCAGGTTTTGAATGTCTTTCCTGGAGTCATCATGTGCACACCAGCAAGAGTTTAGGTTTGAGTTCTGTTAAATTTTCCCCACAGGTGCCTTCCAGAGGTGTTGGGATTGCTACTCTCAGGTGTCCAAATCAGCTTGGTTTGCTTGGAATTTGGGGGCTGCTGCCTTAGTTGACTTGATGTTCTAGGAATTACAATTGTAACATACACAGAAAATACTAGTAAGAGATCAAATAGGAGAGCCAATGCCCAAGGCTAATTTTCCAATTCCTATAAGAGATCATGTTGGTGTCGTGGCAGCAACTGATAGACAATGACAAGAGCCATGGAAAATGTCCAAGGTGGACCTTCTATTTTATATTTATACATACTGTATATTATGACACATGGAACCTAAATAATGAACAACTTCTACATAGGAGGAAAGACATCCCAAAATAAAAATAGTTTGGCCACTAGGGCCAAAGAGAGCAAGACTTAGCTACCCCTGGATGAACTGGGAAGCCAAGCAGGATTGCCTTTGGTTAATACTTGGATTGGAAAGTACCTGGATATTTCAAAGCTATAGGATAGACTGCAGGGAAAATCCTAACAGAGACAGATCAGAAGCTGCTTCCATCATGCTGCCAGGAAAATTGTATAAATGGCTTGATTTTACCTACGCAAGTAGTTCATATCTTCCCAGAGCTACCAATAAATATTGAAGCATATTTTTTTTGACAGTATACATTGTGACTGCTTGAATGCTCCATTGTAAATGTAGTCAAGGAAAGAAGGATTTTTGAAGGAGAACAGAATCAGTGGAACAGGTTGAACTGGAGAAGACCTGAGCTCCTGGGCCACATCTGGCCCTTTGTCTGTCCCAGTTTGACCAGCATGAGGTCAATCAGAAATTACAATCAAATGTAAATAATATGTAGTATGTATTATTACCAGTAGCAGCTAATCAAAACCATATCAATTTCTGTAAGTTCTAGCATTGACAGAATACAATACTGTGTGAATTCACCCACAACTATGGCCATACACAGCAGTTAATATGGATGCTACAGCTAGATACTCAAACTCAAGAGAATACTGTGGTGTTATTCCTAGATAAAGAAGAGATCTAGAGATGTATGTTCTCAATGCTATCTCCTTTCCTTCCAAATCATTTGCTTCATCACTGTTTACAGATGGATCTTTTTTGACCTCCTGCTTTCCATTTAAATCATACCTGCCAGAGAAAACCTTGTCAAACATTCCTATATTGACTTCAAATCCCCTTTGCTTCATTTCTTTTGCTCCTGAGATCTTTGCAGAGAAACAAACATAGAGAACCGGGAAATGAGGTAAGGATAGTCAGAGGCAATGGCTCCAAATGTCCAAAAGATATCTGCGAGACAAGGGCAGTCTTATGGTGACTTATCCTGAGTCAGAATCTTCACAGGACCCAATTCAGTCAAGGCAAATGTAAAAAGCTAGTTGGATTAATGTTCTGATTGTTTGAAGCAATTCTCCAACTTGGCTCCATCTAGATGAGTTTGGATGATTGCAAGTAGTCCTCTTTTAGAGATTATAATTGAGACCTGCAACTTGGTTATTAAACAAAGCAGTCACTAGGTGAAACCAAGATTGTGCTTACAATCTGAGTTCAGCTTTCCTTTGGTTTGTTGTGTATGCAAGCATTGATCACAATGTTACTTTTTAAATAATTGTCATGATTGTGAATGATCACTGTCTGAGGCAACCACTAAACAAAGACTATCTATGTTCTCAGAATGCTCAACCAGCAATTGTAAGGCTGCAAATTCTAAGATCTATGGATCTGATTCACCCAAAGGGCATCCAACTGGATAAAACTGGTTAGAAGGCTGCTATGAATTCATGTGAACATTGAAAGCTGCTTTGGGTCAGTTCAAATTATATTATCTATCTAGCTTTATATTGTATAATTTACAATGAGTAGAAACAGCCTCAGTATTTCATCTAAGCTTCAACTCTCAGCTATGTAATCATTTACACTGAATGGTTTCACTACACATTGCTAATAATAAAAAAAATAAATTTATTTGTGGGCCCATTTAGCTAAGTCTGCTTTGAACATTATCTGCACACCAAGAGATTGTGAGTTGTGTGTGTGTGGGGATGGATGCCCACAATCTTCTGAAATGTTCTTGAAGAGCATAATGTTATTTTAAAATACTGCTTTTTAAACCGCAAGTTTCTGACTTGAGCTAGGACATAAATGAAATTGCTCAAGAATAAGTGGTTTGAAGCTTGCAAATGGCATGTTACAACACCTGGGAAATTTGGCTGGGTAACTCAGATGCCTTCTATAAAAACTTCCTTCCAAGTCCCAGCTATAGCTGTTTTACTTGGCTCTTTCTCTTTACCTGAGCATAATGACATGGCTTTGTGAACAGTTCTGGTGTGTAAATGCTGAAAGACATTATAGAAATCTTGCTTATTGCTTTTGGCTTCAACAATGACAGTGGCAACAGACTTGGACTTTGAATTTATACTCAGACATTAACCTTCCTCAGAGACTTTGGTATCTTAAGAGAAACAACGGAAGAAAGGACATTGTTTTAAATATATTATGAAAGCATATGGCTGCCAAATAGTATATGATACAATACAGAATCAATCGTGTCATGCTTTTTATCAGCACAAGCTGACTTCCACAAAAACTTTTTCAAGCAAAAGAATTCTTAGCAAAAAAAAAGAAAGAAAGATAAATTAAAATTAAATTAACTACATCACATTAAAGTGATGCCTGGTTCAACAGTATCAAATTGAGAACATTTGGGAAGCAAGTAAAACCGCCTTCTTAGATTAAAATCTAACATTCTTTTTCATTCATGCTATTCTTTCTATAGGAGACTGAAACTCATTTATCATTGAGATAAGTTGATCAGAGTAGCACCCAATGCTATGATTGCTTCAACAAGAGCTGATTTTAAAAAACATCACCGTGGGATGAAGTCACAAACTTGCTAAATTATGATCCTTTGAATATAAAACTATTGCAACATATTAAGCAATAGCCAAACAAAGCACTTTACAGTCTAATATTTATTTGTTAAATTTATTTGCTGCCTATTTCACTGTGGGGCTACTCTAAGTGACTTATAATAATAAAAAAGGAAGACATTTAAAGGAATGTAAAATAGAATAAAATAATGAAAAAGAACACAATGAGAATACATCAATATGATAACCAAAAAGATGGATGAGTGGAGACCAGAGCACAAGGGGATGGTGGTGGTTGGAGAGAAGGTGGATATGTTCTATACTATGTTGTGTAAGCCAGTTCAGATACTGACCATAGTCACCAAAGAACAAGGGAACTGAACTTGGATTCCCATTAGTGCAGTATATAAGTGCAGTATATAAGCCATGACACTTGTAAAACAAAAACACAGCATCTCTAAATGTAACTGGCAATATAATATATGGTTGTGGTGTTTGGTTTAAATATGTGATCATTTTCAGGAGGAATTCCTGAAATATAGTGTCTCTTCTCTGCTAGTGATGTCCAAAGACTAAGATAGTGTTATTTTACTTCTATAGTAATAGCAACAGCACTTAGACGTATATACCACTTCATAGTGCTTTACAGCCCTCTTTAAGCGGTGTACAGAATCAGCATATTGCCCTCAACAATCTGGGTCCTCATTTTACTTTTGTGAGCCATGCATTCATCCTGGCTTTGTGTATACAGAGATTCTACCTATATAATTTTCATGTACATTTATGTAAAAAGCATGACATGGGTAGTCAGTATGTTTGTTTCTAAACCTATGGAATTCATGGTGCATAGCTCTCCACCCTCTCATTGATCATTTTTCATCCGACATCACTGGTTCATTCTCTGTTCCTATAAATCTAATGCTATCTTTAAAGGCATCTTGGCCCGTGTGAATGGGATTATATGTGATGCTCGATTTGTGCAAACCGCATCTGAATCCTAGTGGTGGGTGGGCTGCAGCTGGCAGGCCATTATCTCCTGAGTTCCCTATCTTTAAGGAAGAAAATCGTGGTGATCTCACCTCCCTAGCTTGTTGTAAGAACGACTGAGATAAGGAAAACAGTTAATGCCTTAAAGGGAGATGGATCAGCAATAAATCAAGCATAAGGAAGGCTGTGTTAAAGACCTCTCCTGGGGGGGGGGGCTTTTCAGCTGATTATCAGGACTATTAAAGGCGACAGCAAATCTGCTTTGATATTTAAAAATTTTCAAGGGCATTTACAGCAGTTAGGCTAGTGGCCTCACCTCTCTCCATGGTAGGACCTGGAGGTGTGTGTGTATGTTTGTATATGAGTATGTGTGTGTATTCCAGCCATATGTAAACCCTTTGCAATCAAATGTGCCACTCAACAGTTTGGCCAGTGCCTTGTCTGAACACTTTGAAGTGTTCCTCCCTCAATTCTATGATGGAAATGTTCTTTCTGGAGAAAAAGGATGTTAGGCCAGCTGGGAGCTCAAAACTCTCAAACATGCCACGGGAGAGATGAAGAGGAGCAAGAAGATGAAAGGCAGTTGTATTTTCCCAGGTGATGCCAACTGAGTCTTAAAACCATCCTGGGTTTTCTCACACTTCAACTTTCCCAGAAAAAAAGCAAATAAAGGGGAGCTATTTGGATTACACCAAGGGGTTCTTGGTTTCCCTCCACACTGTTCTTTCCTCCCTCCCCCTCCATTTTTTTTTTCTTCTGTAATCAGCACTTCCACCGAATGAAAAAGCAAAATAAACTTTATTAAGGGCAGATTCATGTGGGCAGTTCATCAGATCTAAAGTATGGTCCTGGAGGTGGATGAATGGCATTTTGCAATAGAGAAATCCTAACTGGTGTTTATACTGAGGTTGAAGGGTAAAAAAGCAGAACAAATGCAGGGAAAAGAAACAACAGTGGGAGAGGGAACAGCAAGGGGTAGGGAGTGCCAAAGAATTGCCTTTTGATTATATCCTTCTCTGTTACTGCTGCAACATGGGATCCCCAGGACTCCAGGATCTGTGTGGTTTTAGCCATTGAAAAATTTAAAAATGGAATGCCTTCCTGATTATAATGGGACCCACAAGAGAAACTAGCAATAGTCCATTATGGTGCAAAATGCAGTCCATCTAATTAGCTGCAGTGCACCAAATGCTTCTGGAGGCTCACAGAAATGGAATATTATTATATTCTCTCCTGGATTGTTTTGCTCTTTAATATTTTTTTATAAATGACCTGGATGAAGATGTAGAAGATGCACTTTTTAAATCTTCAGAAAGCACAAAACTAAGTGAAGCTGTCAATGCTATAGAAGACTGCATTAAGATGCAGATTGAAGCACTGGACTGAAACTAACAAGATGAAATTTGAGAGAGATGAATGTAGAGTTTTTGCATAAGAACAGTCCTGCTGGTTCAGGTCAAGGCCAATCTTAATTACTTTAGTTTGAAAATTACTGCTTTTTCATTACTTTACAAAATTTCTTATTTTTCACAGTAGACAATCTGGGATGGCAGTCTTGTAAACAGGAGACAAAAATCTAGCACTTTCCAATGACTGTTTTCTTGCAATTAGTATTTGGTGACATGCTGTCTCAAATCAGATGTAACTTGGTGTCTTTAAGACCTATAGCTCTTGTCAGACTGGTCTCCCATGAAATTATCCAAAAGATCTTTAAAGCCATCAAACTACTGGTCAACTACACATTTTGTGCTACAGTAATGAATTGCCCAGGTTAATTATGTACTGTGTGAAGAGGGATTCCTTTTGATTCTTTTAAATCTCGTTTCAATCAGCTTCACTGGATGGCCCCTGGCCCTAATTTTCAGGAGGAGTTTTCTCCCAGTCCACTGTTTCCATGCTATACATAATTTTATACACTTGAATCAGATCCCCTCTCAGTAGTTCTACATCCCCCTCTACCCCTCAAGCACAGCTAAAGATTAAATATTTTGGCTTTTTCTTTTAGGGATGATATAATGATTCTCTGATCATTTTTGTTCCCACTTCTGAATTTTTTTTAGCTCTATTATATCCTTTTTCCAGTGTGTTGATCAGAACCATAGACAGTACTTGAGATACAGACATATCATTTTTTATTTTTAATCTCTTTCCTAATGAACCCTAACATGAAATGTATATTTTTCACAGTTTCTACCCACATTCTTCATTGTATTATATGCAGCGTCCTAAGATCTGAATTAGTTATAGACAGATCAGATCCCCTCAATGTTTGTGTGGAGTCAGACAACCAATAACTAATGAACGAATCCACGAACGAATCAATGAATCAGATTCTGAGAAAGATAATGCGCTCATAGCACTTTCATCCAGCAACTTTTTCACTCCCAAATCCTCCAAAATACGTTTAAAGCTAGCTGAAGATTGCTTTTATGCTTGCTGACCTCAGAATACTGACAAGAGGAACTGAGCACCTTGAGCAAATCTGCCTTCACTCTGCTTAGCCAACAGGAGAGTGGAAACTAACCCTAACAGAAAAGAGAAAAAAGTAAATTGCTGGCACCTATTCCCCATGTTTTCTGCATATACCGTGCCCATTTGTCTGGGCATTTATAAAAGTTTTGAATTTTGGTTTGAAGGAAAAGCTATCTGGCTATTAGCACAACACCATTCTGTGATGATTGCAGGACACCATCATTTTGCAGTCGAGCTTTTTCCATTAAACACATCTATAGTTATAGGCTGGGCTCACAGCCTCTCTAGGTAGTGTGTGATTGATGACCACAAGTGGGACTGAAACTCCTGTTAGTAAGCGAAGTGGTCGTTAAGTGAGTTGCACCCAATTTTATAACCCTTTGTTTGGCTGCATTTGTGAAACAAATCTGACTTCTCTACAGTCATGTGATCCAAATTTGGGCACTTGGCAACCGGTATGTATTTATGACAGTTGTTGCATCCCAGGGTTATCTGAACACTTTTTCCCAATGGAATCCCAACAAGCAAAGTCAATGGAGGTCATTAAACAAATAGTTGTAAGTTGAGGACTTGTGTGTTTGGGGTTTTTCTCCCAATTCTGCATACTTCTCAAGTCTCTATGGGATGGAGAAATGTGCATGGCAAGTAAACTGTTTCTGCAAAATCAGGAAGCTTTTACAGCGATTGAGAAACTGACTATACATTATCTAAAGAGATTAAGATCTGCTTTGCTGTTAAGATTGCCATGAAATCTAATTAGAAAACTCTCAATTAAGGTAGATGGGAGGTGAGATGGGGCAAGATTCCTGTGAATAGGAAAACAGCCTGCTTCTAAAAGAGCTCCAGTGTTGTAAATTTGGAAATTTTATTATTTGAGCTGCTCTACAAAGGAGGAAAATACAAGGTTCCAATATTCCCGAGAGACTCAAAGTGTCTTTGGACCACACTATGGTGGTTGTCCCAGTAAAATAGGATAGCAAAGCATACATTAAATGTACTGGAACATCTGCAGAAAATGCGTCGGAAGAACAAAAAATTAAGTATTTCATGTCAAAATGGTTATTTCTTGGCATTTTTCTTCTTGCAGACATCTGTGTAACATAGCAACATGAATAATAAATAGTGCATTTCTTTCTTTTTTAAAAAGAAGGTTGTATTTATTAGCTTTTCATTTTCTAGTTCCAAGAACATGTGGCTGTGGACCACACAAGTTGCCAAGAGAGTGACAGGCTATCAACGGATGTCCGGTGCCAGTTTCTTTCAACCATCAGAGACGAGAAGAGAATTACAGGGATGACTGCAAAATCACCTGAATTATACAAGAAGTTATGCATAGATTCATATCACTTTTACTGCTGGCTGTTGCGTTCCCTACAGCAATCTCCACCAATCTGACTCAGTGGAGATGTGTTGGAGTTAAAACTCTCCACATCCTAAATAAGAATTTCTAAGACTGATTTTGAATTGTGGGAGCTGGATTTTCAAGATCCCCTATTGGGGAAAGCCATATTGGTAAAATATGTGCTTTGTTATATTCTTGCTAGCACTTGTTAATAGTCTCTTGTTCCTCAGAATGACTTTACCATTCCTCACTTGCTACCAGTTATTCTTATAGCTGCATAACACATCTATAAGTTATGTCTCCAATTTCCTTCAAATTACCTTTTTTTGGTAATGCTTAATCCAGTTCTTCCTTCCTAGATTCTTATCACATCTTGTGAGTCCCCAAAGCAATTTTATGCACCTGGTGTCCGACTATTGTTCCCTTCAAAGAACTCTCCGTTCTCCAATAGGTGACCACGGTCTGTGGCACTACTATAACAACTATTCGTTTCATTTAGTACGAACTTAGTCCGAGTCGTGGACTACTGAGTTACCTGTGTAGACACATCAAAATAACTGTTGACACTACTTTACACGTTGACGTCTTTGTTACCCCCTCTGAAAACCGTTGTATCTCTACTCCCAGAAAGAGGTGTGGATTAAGAGACTGTGTAATCCTGAGAATCTCTCAGGATATATCTAGCAGCTTAGAAGATTGTAGCTTTAGTTTGGCAAGAGTCTGTCGATTAGGTGTTAGCTAATAAAGAATTGAATTCAATTGGATCTTTTCTCATCTTTGGGCTTCAATGAAATTTATCACTGTCTTCTTTCAGAAAGGTTTTTTTTTTTTTTGCTTCAAAGACTAATTGATAGTCGTGGTATTCCTCTGGATAGCTATCATCTATGTACTAACCAGACATCAGCCAATATTGGGTAGGTGCTGTTTTTAGCTCACAAATATGTACATTTCCTGGAAAATCAATTGCTGAAAAGATGCTACAGGTTTAATACCAAGAGCTTTAACCAAGGAAGTCTAAGAAAATTGGGAAGAAGCTTAGTTTTCAGTAACATCATCGAGTTTATCCTCTACTGTTTTTGGTGGGATTCCATGGCTCCATAAAAAAAGAATTCTTCTGCATAGAAGATAAAATATCAGAGAGATGAAATGTAATCTAGTCTTCTCTGCAAATATGCACGACCCACATCTCTCTCTCTCTCTCTCTCCCCACTCCCTTCCTCCTTCCTTCTGGTGGTAGAGGGAGCATTCAACCTGGCAACTCCTGTCATTTAGTCCAACTGAATTCTGATGTGATGGAGTTGGAATAACAGTTGCCTAATAATATTCTAACACTGTTTAATAAATTGCATGATTAGAATCCATATAGAAAAAAGATCATTTTTTGTAGTACTTGGAGGTGCCTCTTAGAGTAAGACTAGACTACAAATGCTTTTCATTAATAGCATTCTAAGTTCAAACAAAAGCTGCAAGCCAAGTTGGCCAGATGAGGGTTCAGGCCTCATCCACCCTTATCTAAAACCTGACAAAAATGCAGATTTTGGGTTACTTTCTGTCATGAAGCCTTGCATTCCTTGTCAAGTGATGGATGTGCCTTTCAAGTCATCTACAGCTTTGATCCAGGTTAGCTCAAGGAACACCTCTTTCTGTATGATTCCCCATCTTACTCATTTAGACCAGAGGTCCCCAACCTTTTGGGCACCAGGGACCGGTTCCATGGAGAAAGGTTTTTCCGTGGACCAGAGAGTGCATCGTTTTGTGTGCTGCCTGCATCCCACAGATGGGGCTTTGCTTGTTTGTGTGGACCGGTTGCTGGCATGCCACGAACCAGTACTGGTCCACAGACTGGGGGTTGGGGACTCCTGATTTAGACCATCAGAGAATTGCGGTTAGGGACTCATTTCTTAGTGAGTTAGCATCAAGAATTCTCTAGAGCAGACTCAGTTTTTCTGGAACTGACTTTGAGTGCATTTTAAAAAGGCCTTTAAAACTCATCTCATCAGATAAGTTTTTAATTATTGCTTTAATGTATGTTAAATATTCTTAGTTTCACTATTTTATTGAAAAATATTTTCTTAACAACCTTGGAGTTGATAAGTTCCCCAAGGGCAGCGCTTCTCACATCTGTAGACAATGTCTTACAGTTAGAGGGGACCACACAGAACCAAAATGTGTTTAACCATGGTTGAATGAGCCCCAATTAGTTCGATTTGTCCCACACTCAGAAGCAAAAAGCCATAATTTCCATACATAAGAACTGGGTGCAGATAATATAAGCTAAGACTGAACAAATGCATCATGCCTTAAATGGGCCCTGTGTTTCCAAGATGTTCAAGATGTAAGCCTAGCACGGACCCGATCATCTTCTTCACATCTACTTCTCCTCAGAATGAATATACTGTACATCACAAACTAATTTCCCCCGAGACTTGGGAGACTTAAAGGGAGTAGTCAAAAGAGTATGGTGTGGGTAAGGGGTGACAGAGGGGAGTCGGTGTCGACGACGAAAAAACCGACCCCTCCTGGCCTACCCGACCCAGCTTCTCAAGACGATTACGGACCCACCTGATTGACCAAGTACCTTGAAAACCAAATCCACCTTACATCAGCTTGTCTAGGAGGGAGCCTGGAATTCACTTATAGTGTTTGAAAGGCACACACACAAACCATTTGCAACTGAAATGTAATTCACGAAGACGGGGGGGAAGTAAAAGCTTTTTTTACAGTTGCAAGGAAATACTGTTTTTAAAAAGGGAGCTGGAGGATCTGCAGGAAGTTCATGGTTTCTCCCCCATCTCTTCCTTCAAGAGCTCTCAGAAGGCATTGGCAGATTTCTGGGAATATAAACGCATGGTAGACCTATTTAAGCAGAACAGTAAAATTCTCAGGTATTCTCTTGGAGAGAACCAGCAGAGGAAGAATGGAAATGATTGTACCACTTTCTAAATTTTCATCTGTGGGCTTTAGATGGAAAAATAGTTATAGGGTCTCTGAACAGTTTTTAACTGTTTTTATACACAGTTTTCAATGGCATCCAACATGTGGCTTATTTTTGTATTGCTTGTATCAGTCTATGAACAGCGTGTATGTACCAGTATGTGTGTATTTTTTTAAAAATCACAAAAAGAATGCCATAAATACCATAATGTCTATCCTTCCAATATCTCATAAATACCACCCCCAACATAAAAACTTATAAAAGAAGAAACTGTGGACCCTGCTCATCAGTAGGCTTTGAAAGTCCACCTGAATGAAATTCTTCCCATAACCTTGTGAAATGGCAATAACAAGAGAGCCCGGCACACATGTCGGCTTTCAATTTTTTTAATTAATAGAACTGAAAAATAAAATTAGAGTCAAGTCAAGGGGAGAGAAGCTGGTGGCTGATAAGAGCACCAAATTGCCTACATACCGCCCCCCCCAATTATGCAAAAATTCGAAAATTTAATCCTTGCCTCTTCCAGTTAAGAATACTGGGTATCAGAATGCTAGAATACTTTTCTGTGCTGCAGTTCCAGCTACTTCTCTCCTGCGCTTCTCTCCAGTTAGAAATGAAGCCATCTTAAGACATTCTTTTCCAAATTTCAGCCTCTTCCTATATTTTAACCACAGTGATGACCCGTTATTCTGTCCAACTTGTGATTAATGTGGCCCCAGACTGGTGGGTTCCTCTGCTTCTTTTCTGCTTTCACTCATGCAAGGAAAATAAGTGCCAACTCTTTTGCCTACTCTGTCCATATCTTTAATGAAAAAAAAGAGAAAAAAGGTAACATTTGTTTTCAGTTCTGTGGAGTCCTTGGTGCTGTCTGAGCTTGATTGTTTTCTTGCAGACATTTAATTACACAACTTGGTAACAACATCAGTGCTAAGGGAAGCGGGGTTTGCTCTTTTTATATACTAGTGGCTTGCTCTGTCAATGTTAGTGGGAGTTTTCTTGGTGGTTCCTTGATTAAGTTGTTGTTTACTGTTTTTCTGAGTTAGTAATTTCTTGATTAGGGTATTATGTATTTCTTGATTGTTGGTCTAGTATTAATCTTGGTGTTAATCTCTGCTTATCTGGTTGTTGACTGAGGGTGAGGAGGTATTTTGGTCTTCTTCCTTTTTGGCTTTTTGATTATCTCTTTTGAATGGTATGTAGTTGTTGTTTATCTCAGCGTGCCTGTTGATGTCAGATTTGCCTGAGTGCTAGGTTTTCAGGAATTCTCTAGCATTTTTGGACTTAGCCTGGTCTAAGATGCTCACAGTTTTTCAGTTGAAACTATGGATAAGTCTTTAGAACTTTTTTCAGTTCTTTCTGTTTCTCTCACTAGAAGGGGAAACTTTGCCAAAGTTCTTGTCAATTTCATTCAGTTAAAGAAAAAATAAATTTCAGTCATCAACATCTTATATTCTACTACTGCACCTATAAGAAAAACTCCAAACACACATACACAGAGACACATACAGAGAGAGAGAGGGAGAGAGGGAGGAAGGGAGGGAGAGAGGGAGAGAGAAAGGGGGAGGGAGAGAGGGAGAGAGAGAGAGAGAGAGAGAGAGAGAGAGAGAGAGAGAGAGAGAGAGAGAGTTTGGGCCTTTCAGGGTCAGCAGCCCAGCTTAAAATACTGTAGCTATCAAAGTAGAATAAGAACTGTATTGGTCCGAATGTGAGACAGTGGATATTATGGGGGAAAGAGAGGGAATTAGTTGTTGTAATACTTTGATATTTGTACTGATGATATTCAAATGTAATGGAATTACTGTGCTCAGCCACCACTCTACTTTTCAAATATGTAAATGTAATATTGGAAAATTAATAAAAAACTTGGGAAGAAAAAAAATGGCTATCAAAGGCAAAGAATAGAGGTGGTATGGGCAGAGGAGATATGCTCAGAGAGTGCAGGCCAATTTAAACAGAGGCATTTATCCAAGATGGAATGAAGAGTGGAGGGCAGATTAGATTGCTCTGCTTGAGTCAATAGAGGCAGAAAAACACTACTTTTGAGGAGGAACCCAAAAGCTCAGCTAGAGGTGACTTTTGCAGCAGAGTAGGGAAATGTCATCATCTATTCCTCCCCTTCTAAAACCTGTTGCTCGCTAGGACAATCAGGAAGAACCAATCAGGTTCAAAAAAAGCCATTGACAGTTAAAACTGACACGTTGGACCAATGATCTGACTCTAAGAATATGGCAAGTCCATGTAAGGATCGTTTAGGGACCACAATTGGGACTGGCAACTTGGTCATGAAACAATGCAGTCACTAAGTGGGAAATCACCTGACCATGACTGTGCTTTACTTTTCCTCACTTCCCTAAACTTTGGAATGCTCATCCTGCTGCTGGGATAATTAGTAAGAAGGGAATTAATGTTTGTATTTATATTTATTAGAGAGGAAAGGATTATAAGACAATAAGCAGGAGCACAATGGGGAATACACCAGCTGTTTGTGTAATACACTTATCACTCCCAGTTCCGAGCATGCTTGGGGCTGGTGGTGCCAGCACATTGCTTTCAACATGTATTCCCCATTGTATGCCTGTTTAGGTTCTTGCAATCTTTTCTTCTCTGATCTCTCTGTTTTATGAGGGGGAGAAACAAAGAAAATCAAGCCAGGCACAAGTCACTGCCATCGTGTGATTGAGGGATACTGCAAAAGTTGTAAATGTGAGTCTTGATTGCAAGGTTATTTTTTTCAGTACTATCATAATTTCAAATGGTTGCTGCATGAGTCAGTCGTGAGGTCTTGCCAGGCCCAGCCCAAGAATGAAATAGAACAATGTAGCCAAAATTTAGTTCTTTATTTGCTCACACCATAAAGACAGACTCTTGCCAGACTAAACCTACAATACTCTAACCCTAATGGACATATCCAGGAAGATGGTAAGGGATGGGTATCCTAAATCTCTTCCTTCTTCTCCAATCTAGCTCAGGACTATGTTGTCTCACCCCCCACCTTGGAATGGGCTGCCTCCTTTTGGAGAAACTGCTGCTTCACTGTGATCCACTATATCCCCTATCCCTTCGTAGACACAAATCATCACAGGTCTCATCCCTTCATGAAACTGAAGTTCATAAATACTTCTCAACTCTCTATTTATGATTCTGCCATGACCAAAGACAATGGTAAACTAGCCTGTCCATCAAAGAAGTTATAGGGGGCAGCTCTTTCTCAATTTTTCATTTAGCAAAAAAAAAAAAAGTAATATTAATGTCTTAGAGAGGAGGGGTAAAACCAGCAGGGAATTTATTCTTCCCTGTTTCATTTCCTGTGCTCGAAGAATTCATTTCTTCTTGCAGCTTTGTCACAGCATCACAGTCATTACTTTCAAGTCGGTTTCAGTGCCAGCAAACAAGCAAACATCCTGCCGCACTAGGAGCAATTTATCACCTCATAAGCTTAAGATTAATTGCAATATTTTAATCAACCTAACATTCTAACACATAATCATGTCTGATTTATAACTGGAAATGTAAGCCGTTCTGCACACAAATGCAATTTTTAATGAATCTCTGCTGGTGAAACAAAGGGATGAATATTTTAACATTTTATGTTCAGCTAAGCTACCTTGCCTGTCTAATCTTTTCAGATAACCCAGAAGTCCACAATATTCAGTACAATCCCATTCAAAATATATGAATCATCCCACACAAATAAACAATAAACATCAATAGTTGTGGAAACCTCAACAAACATAAAAGGTTCAACCCAGGACTCCATAAAGCAAATGCAAGCAATAATGGCAAAATAGAAGCAATGAAACATATCAAAAGAGATTGTGGTAGAAAGTTTTGCATGAATAGCTTTGCATGAAGAAGGCTTCATCCAAACTTCAATACTTGGCTTCTCTAAATGGAGCTGAAAAATAATTTGAAATTCTGGCAGACATTTGTGACTGCAGTGCAGAGTAATGAGCTAGAGAGTCTAATGATCTGATTCCACATAAGGCAGGTGTTTTAAAGGCTATTAAAAACATTTCAGGGGCTGCTGTTGTTTGGGCATAATTGGTCATACTTTGAGCGTCCTCGAAAAATGACTGCAATGAAGAGTAGACATATTTATAAACAATGGAAGGGGAATTGGTAGGGTGGCCCCTTTCCCTTAACAGAATGAAAAATATAAATTCTAGAATGCAAAGCCACAACTGGGAATTTAAAAAAAAAAATCTGCTTTTTCCTCATATGTGAGAAAGGGAGGGGGAAAAGGGATGAGAATATTAACCTACAAAAAATATAAACAAAACCATTCCCTATACATGTATATATATATGCATGCGTGTGCATATACACACCTATACCCTATCACAGACACAAATTCTCTGTTGCTTGTCCAAACCCCCTTTCCTGGTGTTGCTTCTACTTCATATGCTTGCTGTTGCTATCTGATGCTACTCTCTTTAACTCTCCTCTGATCCCTGCCCAAACATTCTCTTCTCCTCTCTTCCTTGGTTGGCTTCTTCCTATCCTTTTCTGGCCTCTTGACTTTTCCTAATATTTTTTTTTTGTTCCCCACAATTAGATGAAACATTCTGCTTGATGTCTCATCACCTTCTCAGATCTTATCAAACATGAGATGCTCTATTTTTTCTTTCTTGCTCTCTCTCTGTTTTGCTTCAAGTGAACACAACCTATTTTAAACTTTAAAACCCATCAAAATGTCCTGCTTGCTGTGGCACAAAACACACTGCTGTTTATAGAGCATATCCTTGCAACCTCCCCTGAATCACATTGTTAGCCAGGTAGTGAGGCAATTTGAGCTTGGCTTTAAATGTTACAATATTTTCCCACTCACCCAAACAAAGGGGACAATCTAGTGAGCAAGGATGAGGAAACTAAAGGGATGACAGCTAACAGATTTGGCAGATTTGTCCTGGCAAGACCCTTCACTTTGCTTTGGCTGTGGCTACAAGAGAGACCACGTGCCATATTTGTACCCATTAAAAGGTTTTGGAGGACCCATTTCTTATACTTATTTCCTGAGAGACATTTTGGTGGGGTAGCTAAGACACCAGGCTAGAAACCAGGAGATTGAGTTCTAGTCCCACCTTAAGCATGAAGCCAACAGGGTGACTTTGGACCTCTTTCCCTCCCTCCCTCCCTCCCTCCCTCACCTAGAAAGGAGGGATTTGAAGGTGGGAGAAGATTGAGGTCAGCCTTCCCAGGTAGAATGGATAGGAAACATGATCAGATGCTCTAATTATTTATGTTATTATAAGGCTACATTAACATAATCTTATAAGTCTGAAAGTACAAATCTCCCACTGCCTTCTTTACATTCTGAGAAGTTTAAGAATAGTTCCTTCTTAGTCTCTTTCTCCATCCATTATACAGCTGTGGGCTATGCCCTCTCTTATCTGATCATCCCCTGGGCAGCATCTGTTCACTGGTTTCTCAAGGTCTTTCTCACATACCGTTACATCTTTAAAGCATTTTTTTTTAACAATAGGTGCTTTTTAAAGCTTAGGATACATTAAATAAAACACAGGACACTTGTTGTTTCAGATCATTTTGAAAAAAGGAAAGTCACTCTGTTTGGGTTGGGGATGCTAAGAATGACTACAGTATCAGCTCCCTTCCACCAAGTTATTTTCAATTTCTTTTCCTTTCTAAGTGGATAAAGAATCTAACCAACCTTTTAAAGAAAAGCTTATGTCCTAGTGAAATTTGGTAGTTTTGAAGATGCTACCAGACACCATGTCTGCTTTGTTGGTATAACTGACATTTCCTTCCTTCCTTCCTTCCTTCCTTCCTTCCTTCCTTCCTTCCTTCCTTCCTTCCTTCCTTCCTTCCTTCCTTCCTTCCTTCCTTTCTCTTTGCTCAGTTCTTCCCAAATCTTTTTCAGTTTTAGAGGTCTTTCTCCTCCCCCTTTCATCATGTGAGATCAGAATCAGAATAAATTATCATACATACTATGGCAGCACCTTGAGTAAGTGATAGAAATGGCCTGGATGGCTGTGGAAGATACGATTTGTTCAAATTGGGAATTACGGATGAGGGAAAGATAAGTAATAGAAATAATGGTGATGATGATGATGTAGAAATGATGATGATGATGATGATGATGATGATATCATCTTCCACAATCCCCAGCATTAAAATAAAATAAATTCAAAGATACCAAGAGAAATTCTGAAGAAATCTGAAATGTCCTGAAAATACATTGGGAAAATAAAAGCCCCTGTGTAAAGAGAACAACATTTTTGAGAAATTGCAAATCAGATGTCAACACAGATTTAGAGTTAATACATGCTAATATATTTTCTGTATAGTTCCAGTTTAACAATCACACCTTCTTTTTGCTTTCACATATTCCATGTCCTTGGTGGAAAATCCAGGATTTCTGTCCTTTAAATTGTGGAAGAGCTTTTAGAGTTGTCAGAAATCTAGAGGCTCAGGGACTTATTTCCTGTACAAGATATCTTGGCCAATTTTATCACTGTTTACAGAAGTGGAGGCAGAAATCTATTTTGAACTTGCCCTAAACATCATAGTCATAATCCTTTGCACTATATATTTTGATGGCTTTTGATGTATGTCTTCTTGAAAATGGATTTGAAGATATACATTACAAAGAAAAGATTTTCTGCTACAGATTTTAAAAAAAGAAATAGTCACTGTGGTCCTTGAAAGTTAAAAGCTCTGCTTTCTGATGTAGTTATCAGAGAGCTATGCCAGACAGCCTCATAATGATTTCTGAAACTCTCTTCGCTATTTTTTTGCCATTATCTCCTCCAAAATAAAAAAGCTACTGAAATAGAGAGCTTTTTGCTCCTGAAGAGGATATAAGCCTCCACCAACAGGCAATCAGAAGATTTTTAGAAAACAAAATCTCTTTATACTAGTGTTGTGCATTGAATCGATTTTCATTGTGATCGTAGTGTAGCAGAGTTAAATTGCCAACACGCATAGAGTAGGCGAGGCAGGGCTATCAACCTGACTTTTTTCTTTAATTGTTTAACAGTGAAAGGCACAAAAACTACAGCACCAAAGCAACAAAAAAGATAATTATTACCTAGGGAAGAAAGAACACATAAATAAATTACACTGATAAAAATAAACCGTGACCCAAAAAAAAATTAAAAAGCCCTAATTAACAGAAAAAAATGCATATAATAGGTAATGACATAAAATTTATTCAGTCTTTAATCTTTCCATTAAACCTAAACCAGTCAGAGACATTCTCATTTTTAGAACCCAGAAACGTTTCAAAAATAGATCACAAACTCATCCCACACTTAAAATCAGGAGAGTATCTGTCTTTCCAGTTAGGTAAAATTATTCTTTTTGCCATGCACCAGGCTTTATAGAATCAAGGCTCTTTATAAAATGACAAATTCCATATTATATCACATTAAAATCCTTCACTTTATTTCTTCCCAAAATTGTATTGACAGACATAGTGATTTAAAACTAATCAAGGCTAAAATTGGGTAAGATTAGATTATATGAGTTAAAGAATTTTTCCACATTTTACAACATAAACATCAGCCTTCTCCAACTTTGCGTTCTCCAGATATATAGAAACTACAGCTCCCATGCTCTAAAAGTACAGCCCCAATAATAAACAAATTGACAAAGTCATGAACAGTAATGCTGAGAAACATGTGTTGGCCAACCTAGTTATCTTCCGGTATGTGGATCAGCACCTCAAATTCCCAGCAATGTCCATGCTGACTAGGAATTTGGAAAATGAAGTCCACAAAATGAAAATGTGTTAAATAAAGCATAGCATTTGTTTATATTTAAGAATTTCACATCCTTTATGTATAGGATCTTATAAGCAGGGCTTTTTTTCTCATAGAATGCCCAGAACGGAGTTCCGGCACCTTTTTTGGATGGAACCTTGTAGGGTAGGCAAGGCGGGTTGTATGATGTGTGTGAGTTCCGGCACCTTTTTTTTTTTTTTTTTTTTAGAAAAAAAGCACTGCTTATAAGAATAACAGATAGGAGAGTATTACTAACTCCACATTGCAGGTGGAGGGGAATGCTAACTTCAGGAAAGATACCATCTGGTGTCATGGCAGAAATGAGTCTGAATTTCAGTTTTAGCCAGCACACAACACCAGCACAGCAGGTACATGTTGTGCATGATTGTCTCTGTGAAATATTCAATGGTAGGTTACGTGCAGAATGCCTACCATGGTTTTCACTTCCACCCTAAAATTAAGCGCCTCCCTCAGTAAAAAAAAGTATTTGTTCATGTTGTTGTTTGGTTTTGCTACTAGGCTCACACTTGTTTGACCAATAAAGAAGAATATTTGTAGCTCAGGGTTGAAATGGAGAATCCTTGGTTCCCTCTGAGCTAGGTTGTTTTCTTGCAGATGATTCATTACCCAAATTAGGTAACATCATCGGTGCTAAGCTAGCACCTACTACCAGTAGCTTTGACTAGACTAGCACTGCTGATGTTACCTAGTTTGGGCAATGAAACATCTGCAAGAAAACAAGCAAGCCCAGAGAGCACCAAGGACCCCTCCCAGTTGTTTGGGAAGCTATATAAATTTCATAAATAAATTAGTTGGAGGAGGAATATTTTGAATGGGACACAGCAAATGGAGTTGAACACTTCTCTCTCTTGTCTTCTCACAGCTTCTCTCCTGGGGCATTTTCCTCTCAAATGTGAAAGATTTCAGAAGAAGTAAATCCAATAAATAGAAAAAAAAGGAACAGGAAACTAATCTATGCGGAAAGGATGAGCGTTCAGCTCTCTTCGTTTATATGCATCTTATTATTCATATCGCTGTGGGATACACAGTAGCAGCCAAAGGTGTGTGAGGAAAGTTAGTGGAAATGCACTCTGTTCAGGGGAGAAGGAAATTTGGTCCGTAGGACTATAATGCAGCTGTGATGGATGTCTACACCTGTAAATTATGTCACAGTCAGCAATCATTGGATATGCTGGCTGGAACATGGCTTTTTCTAAGCTTGTATTTCTGATTCTGCAATTACAGATCAGCTTGCAATTCAATCCATAGCATTTTGCTCCTAATTGGAACTTTTGGCTTGTATGTGGTTGCTTGGGAAGAAAATCCTTTCTGTTTGTCTGATTTCTTGTTTAATTCTTGAATTCCTCCCTGACAAGTTGTTTACTCATGAGCAACCTTTTGATGTCCCCTTAGAACAAACATGATTTTATTTAAATTTCTGCTTGCTTCCTGTGCGGCATCCTCTTTCGGTGATCAGATTCCTGTTATCAAAACAAAACTCCCTTTGAACTACTGAGCCATGGGAAATAACAGCACACTGTTTGCTTTATGTAAATTATGCTCTCTCCCTGCAGTTTCTTCTGAAAATAGTTAAAGTTCAGGTTTTTATAGTTATTAAAAATTTCTGAATATATTCGAAGTCAATGTGATGCAGTGATTGGTAACACTGGACTTAAGAAAAGGGAGGAATCCCTAACCGGAGTACTTGGGAATAAGAGAGGGGAAATATATTCTCCTGAAATTGGTGAATTTGTTTACACAACACAACTAGTATGAAGTGTCTTTGAAAAGCTTGTAGTTCTGTATATTGTGGGAAGTCAAGCATTATCATAGCATATTGTGGAAACTGTGTTAAATAATAATATCATTTATTTGCTCAAGTAGACCACGTTTTGTGGACAAAACAATTGTGCTTTATTTAGGTTTAGGGCAATGTTTCTCAACCTTAGCAACTTTAATAAGTCTGGACTTCAATTCCCAGAATTCCCCAGCCAGCCATGAAATTCACATGCCAAGTTGCCAGGTTGAGAAACACCGGTTTACGGTGTAGCATGCTGTATGAACCCAGCCAAGGATTCATGAACTTCTAAGAGTAAATTGATCAATTAAATCCATGGGCTGGCAACCTTTTTGCAGTTGAGGACTTTACTTCCCTCCCTTTTTATCCACCCCCCTTTTAAATTCCCCTAATAAATGTGGAGAATAGGCAATATGGCAATGATGTCAAACCAAAGGCAGAAGTTTCTGGATTTTTGAAGGGGTGCATATTTTAAAAAGTAGCACAGTGCATAAAGTCTATTGGGGCCTTAACCTTTTTTGTTACTGTATGCTATAAAATGTATGCCCTATGAGTGGTGGCAGAGGGCGGGTTCTGGGAACGGCATTCAAAAGGTCTGATGGTGAGTTGCCATTGCTGCTTAGTCCAGTGAGGGCAAAACTATGACACATATGCCACAGGTGGAAAGCCACATCATTTTTTTCTGACATGCCAGACTTCCATACTCTCTGGAAGTCAGAACGGGACAACTTGCTACAGCCAACTCATTGTGGCCAACTCACCTTGACCAACTTGCGGCAGCCAACTCACTTTGGCCAACTCTCCCCGGGACAGCTCCCCATGGCCAACTTTCCATGGGGCAACTCACTGCAGGACAATTTAATAATTCAGTTTAATTATTTAAAATAAATAAAAAAATATTTTAATTTTTGTCATTCACGTTTCATTTTGTCCCTCCTTTTGCATCCTTTCTTTAATGATTTTATTTCACCATTTCTTTGATGTTAGTGTACCTCTTGTCCCACCGTGAGTTGTCCCACGTTGAGTTGGCCGTGGCGAGTTGTCCTGCTGAGAGTTGGCCACAGCAAGTTGGCTGTGGCAAGTTGGCTGCAGCAAATTGTCATAGACCCCTGGAAGTCACCTGAGAGGACCCTGCTCTTGAGTAGTCACTGGAGCCTCCAAAAAGCAGATGAAAACAGGGCATGCTTTCCTGGTCTTTTGGGAGGTTGCAAGGCCACACAATAACATTCTTCAAAATTTCCAGGCCTTATGCAACCTGGAGCTGTTGGGATAGGCATTCTAAGAAATATTTATAATTATGTATGTATTTATTTACTGAAAATAAATTTAAATTATTTAATTGAATTTATTCTTTACCATGATTTTTTTTTTATGGTATATGTGTGTGTGTGTGTGTGTGTGTATGTATGTCTGAAATATCAGCAGAATCAAGGTAGGCATTTTCTGAATTTTTGACACATGCAACCCCAAAAGTTCACCATCACTGACTGAATCTAATGTAGCTGATTATTCACTCTATATCATTTCTCAGAACTGGTGTCGTGGAAAAAACCCAATGAAAAAAGACAAGAGACAGCAACACCAAACAATAATTCTTACTTTAAGATTCAGAGGTTTATTTTGCTAATAATTTGGAACATAGCAAACATAATAACACAACATCACTTACATTAAAACCCCATTGCAATGAGGTCCACTGACATAGCAGTTCCAATAAAGACAGCTATAGGTCCAGTCCCAACTCTTTATACCAGGGGTGTCAAACTCAATTTCATTGAGGGCCGCATCAGCATTGCGGCTGCCCTCGGGGGGCTGGGTGGGTATGGCCAGGGTGGGTGCGGCCTACTGGGTAAGCGTGGAGTGGGTGTGGCCTACTGGGTGGGTGTGGCCAGCTCTACATTGTTCGTGTCAACATTGCCTATGGGGGCCTGGGCAGGAGTGGGACAGATTTGAGGGTCTCTGGCAGAAGGGGGTGGGACCAGGACAAGTGCCAAGGCATGGTCCATTTCTTCATTCCTCACAAAGGGTGACACCTCCCCAGCATGCACCCAGGGGGCGGGGCCGACGGGGCACGGGCTGGTTCCTCGCTGTTTCCAGATGGCCTTGTGGAGCTAAGACTGAATGCGTTTCAGCATAGATGGCCACCACAAAATTGTACATTGGCTCCCGGCCAGCCTGGGCCAGGGCCAAGGCAGCGGGGGCCGTTCCCTCACTGTTTCCAGGATGGCTTCGCAGGCCACATGAAACCACTTCGCGGGCCGCATCCAGCCCCTGGGCCTTGTGTTTGACATGTCTGCTTTATACCCTGTATAAAGATGGTCTGCTGATTTTTGCTGACTTTCTACTGAACATAACTTTCCACATATATCAGTGTATATTGGAACCCGCATGCATCAGCTACTTTCAGTTCCCTATTTCTTACTGTTCCCAACTTTATGTTCTAAATATATTTGAAACAAGCAAGCTTAGCAAATTCACATTAAGTAAAGTACAATTGCAAACTGCAAAATTAAGCATAGCACAGACTTTGGTTCAATACTTTTTCCATGAGCCTGATTTAGTTTACCTGGGCCTAAACCTTGCATAGAAGAACAATAGCCAATATTTTTGTTTTCCACACTGGTTATTTTACAAAGAAATTCCCCCACGATATACAAACATATGATAAGGGATCAGCAAAATACAAACAAGCATGCACGAGCTCACACACACATACTCATACACGTCTCTACCTAATAGTAAAAACAGCATATAACAATAGCGCAAATGATGTCAAGAAAACTATGTGTCAATCCACTTCTTTGAAATGAATTCCTGGGATAGCTCTCAGATCAGATCATAACACATTTTGAAGTCATTCTATGTTTATTTCTCTTTCTTTAGATGTTCTTTACCTTTACTTTATTTAAGGATATTAACTATGGTTTGCTTGTTTTAAAAATTATTTTTCTTTGAACTCAGTCAAGAAGGTGAATGAGTTAACTGAACATAAATGTAAACTGTGAACCAAAAGATATGTGTCTTCCCTGAGGTTTTAGCACATCTCTTTGCTGCAAGCAATTCTGTGCAAATTAAAATTAAGAATGGATAAAGTGGGAATACACATGGCTTTACTCTGGAGCCAATGACTTCCTGTTTTAATTGCTTAAGCCTTTGAGCAGGTACATATTTCTGACTGACAGTAATCTAATGTCTGCTCAAATATTTCTAGAAAAGGAAAGCTCACCATCTTCCAAGCAGACATCTGTGAATCTGAAAATAAACCATAAAGTATTTTTAAGAGTAAACATCTACTGTTTGAATTGTGTCTGGAAATGATCCTGGAGCAAGTAAAAAAAAAAGGAAGAATGATGTCAACCTCCAAGCCATTTAGTAAACTAGCCATTGTAGTTGTAGTTAGATGAAATATCCAACATGCAATGGAAACGTTTGCAAGGAAAAGTTGGAAAAGAAGCTGATGTATTTGGGACGCAGTTTAGCAGTGTAGAACGAAGAAAACCAAACTTGCTATCTAATCTCTCCTTGGGGAGAGAAAGATGCTAAGAATAGAAAAGAAAAGATATTTTCTTTGCATCCTGTACTAAATGCCAATGACGTGACTTTTGTAGGTATAATTGCACAGTCAGCCAGATGTTTAGACTGGATCAAATTCTTCTCAAGGATAGGCAGATATTGCTTGATGATGTTAGAGGTATTGTTGCAGGATGTAAACTGTTCCAAGTAAAGCTGCCTTTTGCAATTGACTTATGGTGACTTTGTCAATGCTAATGATATTCAAGTGGTTCTCCAGTTGTTTTCAGACTGTACCCCAGATGCCTATTACTATTGATATTGTCTTTGCTTTCTTTTGCCACAGTCGTTCTACTTTTTTTTGCAGGCCTTTGTATTTTATGATTTTCTCCAGTTCTTTCTTTTCTATTCTGCTGTCTCCAGGTCCTGCAATAAACACAATCCAGACTTTTTTCTCTTTCTTATCAACAATTGTTAAATGTAAGGTGTTATGGGGCAGGTGGTTGTCTATTTGAATTCTAAAGTCCCAGAGCATTTTAGCTTCTTCATTTTCCATTTGTCTATTTCATGGTCCCACCGGTTCTTGCTTGCAGGCAAATAGCATTTCTTGCAGATATTCCAATGCACCATTGTTACTACTTTGTCATGCTGTTGTTTGTAGTCAGTCTGTATGATCTTACAGAAGCTAACAAGGCGGTCCATTTTTCCCCCCAGATTTTTTGCAGAGGCAGCATTTGCTGTCATTGTCTTCTCAATGGTTTTGTATGCATTTGTTCTGAAGGCTTGGTCTTGTGCAGCCAGAATTAGCCTCTCTGTTTCTTTCTTCAACTTTTCTGCTCCTAGCCATTGCCAGCTCATGTTGTTGTTGCCTGCTTTGCCTGAACACTTTTTAATGTATTGGCCATATAATCGTTTGTTTTACCATTTTTTTTTCTATTCTTCATTTGGTCTTTCTTGTATACCAGTTTGGATTCTTAGTACTCAGTAAAAATTCATGGTACATCATCTTCAGTGCATCTTCTTCACTGTCCTTAAGATATTCTTCCAATGTCCTTTTTTCCCTTCATTCTTTCCATTTAGTATACTTGCAAAATTTCACTCCCGCTTATTTTCTTTGATAAGTAGTCTATCAACATCTCTGCGTGGATGAAGGGAATGATTTATTGTCATTATTTTTTCTGGTCTTCCTGTCTGGGGCTTTTAGTTCTGCTTGAATCCAGTCCACTATTCTAGGTGTAAATCTAATGACTAGAAATGGCCAGGTGTTAATTGCCTTCATGGTCTTTTCTCCACTGCATTTGGACTTTAAGGTCTTCTTAACTTCCATGTTATATTGGTTTCTAACCCTCTTCTTGGCTTCAGTGTGTCTGATGTTGTCAGCTTGAAAGATGCCCAGGTGTTTATAGTGATCACTGGAAATACTTCAATTTTGTTATTCAACAAACACTCCACTTTGGTTCTTAGTGCCATGAACTTCTTAGTGAGGATAAAAAGCAGCCTCCTTTTCTTTTTTAAAAAATGTTTTATTTATATAGTCACACATCTCCCAATAGCAACTCTGAGCAGTTTAGACCACTTAAAAACAATTCAACAACTTTGTATTGAAAAAAAAGTAAACTATAGGCAAGAAGATAAAGCAATTTAAACAAATAACCACATCATGGGCTCTAACTGATCCTCCACCCTCCAGCAAACATTGGTGGTTTACTAAATAAAAAAAACTAAAGAGAATGGGGAAAGAGAAAGAAAATGTCTATCTGCCTATTTCTACCCAGTCAGACTAATAATTTACTGCAAAGCTATTCGCTAGTTGCTTGAATATGGTGTTTCTCAACCTTGGCAACTTTAAGATGTGTGGACATATGTGGCATGCTGGCTGAGGAATTCTGGGAGTTGAAGTCCACATATGTTAAAGTTACTAAAGTTACTGTTATTAAAGTTACTGCTTTAATCAATATGTAAAATAAGGCATTCACTATCCCTCTCAATTTTCTTGGACACTTTGATTGCTAAGAAATGCTCAGCTCAGCTCTATATGCTGTAGCCTATTTCCTTTCCCTTCCCTTTAACTAGTGTCCATGAATTAACTCTACACTGACCCGACAGCCTGGCTCTTCCTTGGCTTGTCTAGTTCCAGGGAAGTCTTCAGGTGCCTTGGAAAATAGGTTGAACCCCTCCTCTCTCTGAGGGGCTGTCACAGAGAGGAGGGGGTAAAGCCTATTTTCCAAAGCACCTGAAGGCCAGACAAGGAATAATGGATAGAAACTGATCAAGGAGAGATTCAACTTAGAAATAAGGAGAAATTTTCTGACAGTGAGAACAATCAACCAATGGAATAGTTTGCCTTCAGATGTTGTTGGTGTTTCATCACTGGAAGCTTTCAAGAAGAGACTTGGCTGCCATCTGTCAGAATTGGTCTCCTGCTTGGGCAGGGGGGGTTGGACTAGATGATCTACAAGGTCCCTTCCAACTCTGTTATTCTGATTCTTACTAGTCACTTGATTTCATAAAGCTGTTTTTATAAGAAGTCTGAGAACTTTTCCTCCCTTCACAGATGATGGATTGAAGATTCACTTGGTTGAGATGGATGACTATAGAAATCTAATAAATACATAGATAAATAAACTCACCTTGACCTACTCTGTTTTACAATTGCATTGTGATCCCCAAAAGCACCCCATATGAGGTGAGCTGATGATGGTTCTAACAGAGGTTCAGGTTTGAACCAAAGAGGACCTCTAGGAAATAGGGATAATGGATATTAATATATGTCTTTTTAATTAAACTGTGCAGGTGTTAGAATGAGGTTTTCTTCCACACCTTCCCTACAGTGGCTTTTATCACATCAAGACTGCCAGGCCATTAATCAAGAGATGACAGGTGTTTATTACTTGCATGTTATGGGCCTGCCTCCTCCCCATGTTTCTGATTATGCATCAGTGACAAGTGTAAAATGGAGTGAAATCAAATGGAACAGGAACCAAGGCTTCTGTTAATATAAAATTAGCGTGAAGTTAATTTGTCAGTAGGAAAGGACACTGAGAAACATAATGTCAACACAATAAATGGTCTCAACGGCACTTAAATGGGCATCTAGGACTTGATCCTGTGCTGTGTGTGAACTCCAATGGATACATGGATGTCCTGCGGAACTGAGAAGGAAAACACGCATGCAAAGTATTTATTTTTGATGGTCTGCATTAAACACTTACCCACTTAAAACACATGCCTAGCGTTCCTTTGTATTTTATTTAAGATTGCTAACCATTTTGGGTGCCTGATGGGAAGGAAGGTGGGATATTCATGGGAAGAACATAACAGGAAAGCTCTGAATACAAGGCTGCTCAGCTTGAGGCTAGAGAGAACCATGGGTGCCTTCCAAGGATTTCAATGTTGTCTAGTCCTCAGCTCTTTCTGGAGAATGGGATTCTGATTGGAACCTGCACTGGGAAGGGGTTGTGATGACTAATATTGTGCACACTTCAGCTGTCTTTCTTATTCCAGTTGACCTGCAGAAAAGAGATGGGGAAAGAGAAAGAATGTGTTTAAATTAAATATGCATACACATGCATATTCACACACACACACCCACACCCTCCCCTGTAAAAACAGAGAAAGCAAAAGATGAGAGAGCATAGTTCTGATGGTCAGGAAATTCCTCCTTATTTTGTCTCTGTAAACTGGTTCCTATTCTTGGGCATTGTAGAGAATAACTCGACACCATCTCTGTAGGACAGCTCTGCAAGTATTGCGGCTATCATGTCTCCCTCTAGTCTTCTCTTATTTGGGTTAGATATATCCAGTTGCTTTAAATGTTTTTCTTACGATTTAATATCCAAGCCCCTCCATATTTAATGTTCTTCCTTGTACTCTCTCCAGTCTAAACTCTCCAGTCTGGACAGGATTTTCTTAACTGTGGAGTCTTTAGCGCTCCCTGAGCTTGGTGGTTTTTTGTAGACATTTCATTTCCAAACTAGGAAGCATCATCAGTGCATAGTTTGGAAATGAAATGCCTGCAAGCTTAGAGAGCATTGGGGATCCTACAGTTTAACCTTGAGCTACAAATATTCTCTTCTATAGAATTTTCTCAAGTCAGTGTACAGTCAAGCAGGCACGAGCTTGGTAAAAGAACAGCTTAAATGTTAAGAGTGGAGATATGTATTGTTTCTTTATTCTACAGTCCAGATCAGTGTTTTTCCTGCTGACTGGGGAATTCTGGGAGTTGAAGTCCACACATCTTAAAGTCACCAAAGTTGACTTTGGTGTAGATGTATTTGCACAGGCATCTTTCACTGACATGAAGAGCTATAAAACTGTAATTACCTTATCATATACCAATCTTGTATATGGTGTGATCAAATGAATCTGGCTATGCAAAAGACTGGTGGGCTAATCTGTCTATATTATGAATCCTGACTCATTTCCCTCCCTGGAGCAATTTTTATGTCTTCAAAAACAAAACAAAAACAGACCAATTTTGTTTATTTGTTTCTTAGTTTTTGAAAGAACAATATCTGCTTAATCAACTAGCTGAGGAAAAAATGTAAAAATGCTTGGGCAAAATGTAAGGAACAAATTATATTTAATTTAGTTAATTTAGAAAAGGAAGATGACCCTGCTTGAAAGCTGATGAGGAATATTCAATTATTTACACTTGGAACTGGAAGTTGATGAGATGATCTTACTCAACAATCAATCAATCAATCAGAATAGAGCTGGAAGAGACCTTGGAGGTCTTCCAGTCCAGCCGCCTATTCAAGCAGGAGTCCCTATATCATTTCAGACAAGTGGCTGTCCAGTCTCTTCCTAAAAATCTCAAATGATGAAGCACCAACAACATCTGTTCCACTGGGTAATTTTCCTCACTGTTAGGAAGTTTCTTCTTAATTCCAGTTTGCTTCTCTCCTTGATTAGTTTCCATCTGTTGTTTCTTGTCTTGCCTTCTGTTGCTTTGGAAAATAAATTGACCCCTTCCTTCTTGTGGCAGCCTCTCAAATACTGGAATACTGATATCCTGTTCCCTCTAGTCCTTCTTTTCTCTAGATTGGCCATTTATTTTTATTTATTTATTTATTATTTATTTATTTATTATTATTTATTTATTTATTATTTGAATTTATTATTTGAATTTATTCCCAAATCCTGCAACCTTTCTTCATATGTTTTAGTTTCCAGGCCTTTAATCATCTTAGTTGCTCTTCTTTGCACTTTTCCCAATGTCTCAACATCTTTTTTGTAATGTGGTGACCAAAACTGGATGCAGTATTCCAGATGTGGACTTACTAAGGGTTTATAAAGCAGTATTAATACTTCATGTGATTTTGATTCTATGCCTCTGTTTATACAACCAAGGATTGTATTAGCTTTTTTGGCTGGTCAGCACACTGCTGACTCATTTTAAGTGATCGTCCACTAGGACTTCAAGGTCCCTCTCACAGTTACTGTTTTAGAGCCAGGTTTCGCCTAATCTGTACTTTACCTTTGGTTTTTCCTGCCCATATGTAAAACCTTGTTTTTCTCCACATTAAATATCATTTTCTTGGATAGGGCCCATTGGTTCAAGTTTGTCAATATCTATTTGGAACCTGAGCTTGTCTTCTGGGATGTTGGCTATTCCTGCCAGCTTAGTGTCATCTGCAAATTTGATGAGATCCCCTTCTATTCCCTTATCTAAGTCATTTATGAAGACATTGAAGAGTACTGGGCCTAAGACAGAATCTTGTGGTACTCCACTGCTCATTTCCCTCCGTGTAGATGTAGTACCATTAAGGACTACTCTGCCAGTTACAAATCCATCTGGTGGTGATGCTGTCTATCCCACATTTTACTCTTTATACTATTGTCATGTTGGTTGCATTCCTAGTGTCTTTTTCATTTCTTTTTATTATTATTTTAATGATAAACATTTTCTTCATGTGAAGCATTGCTTCGTGCTACTATTGACTTGAGAAGCAAAAATCTCAGCTAGTTTAATTGCCTATGAGGTGTTTGGCTCTTAATGGTCACTTCCTTCTATAAATCAGTTATAGGCAGCTGCTCCAGGGTTAGAAAAGTGATAAACTCCTGCTGCTGCACAGTGTGGAAGGCTCCAAAAACATCAGGGGATCAAAGGACTAGGAGATTCATCTCCCAAATAATCAAAACAATCCTGTCAACCCTCTTGAAGAGCCTGTTTATTCTAGTAGCAGAAGTCCATGTCAGGGTGAACTGCAGGAGGTAAATTTATCAGCAGTCTTCTTTAAATCTGTTCTTGCTTCCTCATTAGCGTACCTTATATAAAATTCATCCAGATTTTCCCTTCCTCCACATCTGTGCTTCTGGAGAGATTACTGCTTCCCGTCAGACCTGCTCTATCAGTGTTGGGTGATGCTCATCTGGAACTGTCTGCTCCACTTCCCAAGAGATGAAAGCACAGCTTTTGGTAGCTCTCAAATGTTTTTCTTGAACATTTAAAATGCTGTTGTCTGGCCATCCTTGATTGAATTCTTTTTTATTCAGAGACCGTATCATTCTAAACAAAGGGATATTTAGGTTTGAATGTGCCTAGTGATTTCCAGTTGGGCAGTTGCCTTCACAAATAAGCATCATGAATATAAGAATTGTTACATATCTTTAAACTTCCATTTCTCCCCTAATGTTCAGATTATATTTGTTGGAATCTCTTTTACACCTTGGTACTGACAGTTCATGTCTAATTTTTTAAATTATCAGCAATATTTTGTGGAGGAATGTATCCATCTGTGGTAGGGTTCAACTGTTAATTAAAAAGACAGTGCCAAAATGCTATATATGGACCCTTTTATTGTTGGTATAAATATAGAAGAAAATGTTTTTTTAATCATTTATATATGGATAATATTAAATATCAAAAATTATATTTGTTTAATGCTGAAGAAAGAGAATACTATTGGGAGAAGAGAGGATCAAGGAAATATATTATCAATTAATATACTAATTACGGAAATATACAAATTAATTATTATTGACTGTTAATTAAGTATTATTGATTTTAAAAAAAATTTCATGAACCAAGACAACACGCTGTACACCAGGCACTAAGGTTGTTATTGTAAAAAATTAATAAAACTTTTACAAAAAATAAAAAATAAAAAGACAGTGCCAAATCTACTTAGCTTAGCTTGCTAGCCTTTCTAAACCTTCAAATAAGCTGACACATCTCTAGTCACATCTCTGATTAACACAGTTACATTTAGCTGTGGTTTGTTCTCCAAGCTTATTTCAATATAATTTCTGAACGTTTTGTTACCAAACTAGGTAACATCATCAGCAGGATTTTCTTGTCCTATTCTCCTTAGCTTATAAATGTCTTGTGCGCCAGTGTGGTCAGTTGGTCGTGGGATTGGTTGGTTGTTTGGAGCTATGTTTGAATTCTGAGCAGCTGATTGGTTCTTTTACGATTGGCAGTTGAATGGTCTGGTTTCTTACATATTCATATGCTGGATCTAGATCAATATGCTTGTTAATTGCTCCTTTGGTAGAATACCAGGCCTCAATAAATTCATGTGTGTGGTGGGTGTTGGAAAAATCCTTCTGATGATGTTACCTAGTTTGGTAACGAAATGTTCAGAAATTATATTAAAATAAGCTTGGAGAACAAACCACAGCCAAAATCTAAAACCTGAGCTAAAAGTATTATCTATTATTTCACAGTTACATTTTACCTATGAACTTTATTTTGGCTTTTAGCTACTCATTCCTGTGATGGATTATTTGGAATTTCACTCTAACACAGCAGGAAAATTCTTATTCTCCAATATTCCAATTGTTAAAGTCATTATTCATATGGATTCTGTAGCCAAAACAGAACTATTCATGCTGTGCTGAGAAATGATACGGTCAGGGGAAATCCCCAGAGTTTGCAAAGTATAAAATAGCTTAAGGTAAGATCCCACCTCTCAAATAATCCAATAAGAGTTAAGAATGCCCAGTAAATAACAACTGCAGTGCTGACCCTATTGTCTCTCAGAAGATTGTATGGAAAGCTGTTCCTTGAAGTAGAAAGTTGAAAAGCCACTGGCCTAACAACACACATATCTTCTAATTACACTACATAAAAGTCGCATGCTCATTCTTCCAAATCCCTTGGGTTTATTGCTGCATGAAAAAAGCATTATGAGAAATAGGTCAAGCCATACAAAAGGGTTCATAAAGAAAGCTTGGTTTGCTTCAAGATCTTTAGAATCCAGGACTTACACCAAAGTCATCTTGATTATCATTTCCTTAGAACAGGGGTGTCAAACTGCCAGCCCATGGGCTGGATGCGTCATGTCAAAACCGCACCCACCCCATTGCTGGCAATGGGGAAAAAGTCACGATATGTCGCGACACGTCACGTAACATGGTGAATTTGACACCCCTGCCTTAGAACATGCAGTTATTTTCAGCTACTCATGAACAAAACAGATCATGCAAATAACACATATGTAATAGGAAGAACTGAAAAAAGCAGTGTGAATTGTTCCTGTCTTCTTCTGCAGGTTTCCCAGTAATGAATTATAACATGGAATGTTTTTTTCTTCAGCGGAGAACTTAGGCATAAGTTTTACAGTCCACCCTGTATAAATGTTTTTTAGCTACCTCCCTTAAGTTCTATTTGTTGAAAAGCTTTTAAGCAGTCATTCAAAGATTTGTCAAAGAAAAACTCTGCTGAGCAAGATAGCTTTTGTAGGGACTTTATTTCCTATTGAAAGTGCTTTGAAGTGCTTAGTATGCTGAATCTTTTAACCAAGTGTTTCGTCATATTACAACAGATTCGGGTGTTACGAATACCGATTATTTGTCGTGAATAGAATCACCTAAAATAACTAAGACCCGAACACATGTAAAACGTAGACTGTTTTTGGTCTTGGTAACATAATGACCGATTTGATTTAGTACGTAGTACCGGGAGAAGACGGGTTCTCATACGTCTCAAAACAATCTCCTAACCTTAGAATAATTCTATCCTGTGTTCCTTTTCTAGTTCACTCTGTGGCCTGATTTCTACTCTATCTGAATTCTGATTTTACTAGAAAGTTTTCTAAAATAAAGTTTGGATTTGGAGCATCATATTTATGGATCGTTTAGTATGTGCTTTCTCACTCAGTCCTTCTATGCTGTTGATACTCATGTACTGTATATACTTAAGAAACACCATAAAAACACTATCTTGATTTCTCATTCTTTTCTTATTGACTTTTATGGACATGCAAAAATGTTCCTGTGTATGAGGAGGCTGTCAGCCAAGTATCTTTTGAGAGACATCTTTCTTCTTCACTTACCTTAAGGTCTCAAAGAAAAGCTAGAATATAGTTGTCAATCCAAACACAAAGAGAATACAATAATTCAAAGCTATGGTAAATTGAAATAGCATATTATGAACTTTTAATATTTATTCTAACATTGAATTAGAAATGTTGTCACTCAGCCAGTACAACCTGGTGCCATCCAGATGTTTAAGACTACAGATCACATAATACCAGCCAATGTATCCATTAGCTGTGCTGACTTGGAATGATGCAAGTTATATAGTTCAACAAATTCAAGGGTGTCAGATTGGGGAATGTTGTTCTTATATATTGTTTCTCCTTTGCTTTCAAAACTACAGCCTTATGCAATTGTTTCCTTATAAAAAGGCAAATATATCCTGCATATCTAAATCTTCATATATCTTCAAACATTTAATACTAAAATCTGAAAGGGGATATAGTATGTTTATTTAGCTAAAACTATTTACAAGTAGTCCCACAAATGGAAAAAATTGATATGGCAAGGTTTCCAATCACCAGGAGATTTGCAAGCATTTTTAGAAAGTTCTTATATTTCAGTTTCAGATCTTCTTGCTTAAATTCATGTCGGCTTCATGAATTTAGAATAATAAATATAGCTTATTCTGATCAGCTAAATGCCTGTTTGGTTAATATGGAAATACAAAACATGGCATAATTAATATGGATTTTAAGACCATTCTTGCTACAATTTCTATACAGGTAATCTTTGATTTATGACCAGAAATGAACCCAGAATTTCCATTTTAAGTTTGAACAGTCATAAGGTAAGTCAGACTTGATTTTACAACAATTTTTACAGTGGTTGGTTAGGCAAATCATGTGGTTTTTAAATCAATCATGCAGTTGTTAAACGAATTCACTCATGTCACTTTTTCCAAGGCCATTGTAAGTTTGAAATGTTGTTAAACAAATGGTTGTAAGTCAACGAATATCTGCATACAACCAGACATTCTTCTTCTATTTAGGGACTAAGTCACCCTGTTAGGAGTTGGTTAAAAGAAGTTGCGCCCCATGTTTAGAAATTTTATGATCAACATAGCTCATGAATTCTGAGAACAGCACAGAAGGATGTTAATATGTTCAACACGTTAAAGGACAATGCTTTGCTTGAAGCCATGCACAAGTTGATAGCTATCTGAATCTACTGATATAATGATGAATTATAAGTAGAAGAGAAAGGTCTTAATAGTGTCTCTCCCTTTTTACCCTACATACAACACATTAAATTGGCATATAAGCCACTTAGTCATAGTCTTTTCTCTAGAGCGAGATTATGGTATTTTTATTTAATTTAATGTTTCTAAATTTAAACTGAGGATGAAGTCTGGATGTCTGATTTTGATTCTTTCTGGTGCAATAGTCTTTCCCAGAGTAGAATGCTACAGATACGCTATGACAGCAGTTCAAAGAATTTCTAACTAGAATCAAAAATTATTCTGAGTTCTGAGAGCTGTAGTCATACATATCTGGGGAGAACCAAGTTCAAGAAGGAAAGAACTGGTTCTGAAATTCAGCAAATATAAAACTGAGAGAAAGCTGGTCTTTGATTCTTTATCTGCTTTCTAGAGTGAAAGCACTATAGTACATACAAAACATTTGGTGGAAGACCACAGACATGCTGCCTTTTATCTTTACGTGCAAAAACTGTGAAACTGACGTGCAGAAATAAATTCTCACCTCTCTGCTGTAGCCATTTCAGTTTAGGATTAAGATTTCCTGCAGCAGGAGGGCTCCAAAGTCAATCAAATTCAAACATGTGTATAGAATTTCTCATGCTGAGCATGCCCTTGATCAATGTTCCTGAGTGGTGATTATGCTAAATAGAACCATTTGGCTGAACCCCACCTGTAATCTCACTAGTGGTAATCATGCCTTTTACCAACTATGGAAATTAAAATTAGGTCAGCGTATTTGGATGACAGTCTCCATTCTGTCCCATTTTACCTCTTCCTTAGGGAATCATATCACAGCAATTCTGAAGAAAATAAAACTAAATGGTGCAATCTCCTCATTTTTCTCAAAATTATCTGCTCCTTTCAAGAAAAAAAACCAAATTCTGATATTGTTTGGGGGGGGGGTGTCAGTGAACACAAACCCCATTTAATTAATCCCCTTGAGAACTATTACTGTCTTTACCAATTGCCATTCCAGCATTTCAGAGCAATATATATATGGTAGAATATGGTAGAAATGAAACCAGTGTGTTATCAGTATATCCCAAGCTATCACACATACAATATTTGCAAGGAAGAGGCTAGCAGTGGCCTTCCAAGCTATTATTTGCCCCACAAAGTGATAGAAATTCCATTTTGTCCCTAAAAAAAAGAACAATTTCAGGATTATGATTTATACAGAAAGAAATATAACAAAAAGAAAACTTAAACATTCTTCTCCAAGCACTGAATTTTGCATCTAATT
>NW_015387491.1:122091-130068 GCF_001527695.2 Protobothrops mucrosquamatus | reverse complement strand
AAGCTATCACACATACAATATTTGCAAGGAAGAGGCTAGCAGTGGCCTTCCAAGCTATTATTTGCCCCACAAAGTGATAGAAATTCCATTTTGTCCCTAAAAAAAAGAACAATTTCAGGATTATGATTTATACAGAAAGAAATATAACAAAAAGAAAACTTAAACATTCTTCTCCAAGCACTGAATTTTGCATCTAATTCCCATCCCATAGCATTTTTAACCTCTTTTTTAAAAAGATGTAGAACTCCATTTCTTTATGACATGTTTATATATTACTGGTAAATCAGTAAAGTAAAATAGAATCTAAATACTATTTTACTTGTAAATTGGTAGAATAAACTATGATCCAAGCAACATGCAAGCAATGCAGCTTGTGAAGAAGAGGTGTAACATGTGTTCTGCAAGAAACGTACATAACTGCTTGTGCCTTTGTATTTTGCACCAGCTTCTGGATGTTTCTGAATACTTTTCAAGGGCAGCCCCATAGACAGTGCATTGAAGTAGTGCAATCAAGAGATGACCAGGGATGAGTGACTGTGAGAGGGCACCTTGCTCTAGGAGTGGGTGCAACTGGCACACAATACAAAGTTGTGCAAAAGCACTCCTAGCCACAATTGCCACCTGCCCATTGTGAGTCTAGATGGCACACAACATCTTTGGGGTAATGTGACCCCATCCAGTATCAAACATAGTATAGTCCTAGAACTGGATGGCCTGAAAATGCAAAGCCACTCAGTCTTGTCAGGATTCAGTTGAAGCCAGTTGTTCCCCATCCAGATCCTTGCAACCTCCAGACATCGGCATAAGACACCCACAGCATCATTTAATTTGCCAGGGGTGGAAATATATAATTGGGTATCATTTAGGTATATAGTTACAGCTATTTTTAGATTTTAGATTAGCACCAGAACAGTCACTTATTTTATATGCAAATTCTCTTGAAGAACTGTAGTCCCCTTTCTCTCTCTCTCTCTCTCTCTCTCTGCTTCAGTGCTCTGTTCCTGCACAGGCCCTAAATGCCACCTTCTGATTCTACAGTTCTTTTATTTTATTCCCTCATTCTTTGACTTTATGCTTTTGTTCATTATTGCGGGCAATTAATCTTAAAAAGGGGAGGAGGAATCAAAACTAAACTTCATACCCCTCATTTTAATCTGTCATGTCCCCCCCCAAGAAAACATGAAAATGAAGTTTTTAAAGGTCATTCTTGGCTGACACAAGAGACAGCACTTTTAATATAAATACATACAGAAATGTAACCATTACCGTAATATTACCACTGATCTAAGTAACTGTGTTTTGTAAATACTATCCTGAATAATGAAGTTTGATCTTTTGGTGTTCAAAAGCTGTTTAATAACAATGCAGCAACCCAAAATGCAGCTGTGTCAGTGTGGAAAAGAAGCCTCTTGCACCATTCACTAAACAACTGCAGTGATTCACTTAACAACTATGGCAAAAAAATATCATGAAATCTCAATTCACTTAATAATTGCCTTGCTTAGCAATGGAAATTCTGTCCCTAATTGTGGTTGGATGTTGAGCATCACTTGCATGTCATTTTCAGGAAATATAAATGTTACTTGAGAATAGAACTGTCTAGTTGTGGGGGCTGTTAAACTATACTTTGAGAGAGATTGATAGGTTATGAAAAGTCACTAGTTTTTTTTTAAATCCTTACTTCACACCTGAAAGCAACATATTTCATTGTGAATAAAATAGATGTATTTGGGTGCTTTTCATTATAATTCTTAAGAGCCAAGACCTCTTTAAGTGGGAGGATTTTGGCACAGCAGCTACTGAAGGAAGAGATTAGGCTCTCTAGAGATAGAAAATCATTGGAAATGATTTATAACCTCTGGAAATACATTTGTGAGAATCATCACAATAGAATATACCATTGAACAGACAACAGCATGACAAGTATTCTGCCGTCATTTCTTTTTCTTTGGTCAAAAATCTGTACAAAAGAGAGATAAAGCAATGCCTGGAAAAAGCATAAAATGTTTTATCTCAATAAACCAAGCTAATATTAAGAAATTTACATTTCATAAAACCCACATCAGGAAAACTACTTAACACAGGACAAGATTAAAGAAACCTGCCATAAAAATGGGGTCCTTAGAGCATTTATATTAGCAACTAGTTGCCTTTGGAGAATTGGCACATAAAAGCTCCATCTGTTCCATGAAAATAAATGCATTTTTTTAAAAAAACTTACAAACCAGCTAAAAGAAAGACTGGCAAAGAGCAAGTCAGTATATATCAGAATGTTTCTCTACTAACTTGGATAGGAAAACAGTCAGAATAGCTACTGGTCTACATTTCTGTGCTGGGAAAAGCCTTTCACAGTTTGAGAGAGCACTTTCTTTATTCCACTCACGAACAATAAAAAATTAGCGGAATGCACTCAAGTGCTGCTTTGAAATATCTTTACCATCAGACAGGCTCATTTAGACACAAGTAAATGGATTGCCTCGATTTGTATACTCTACAAGATAATATTTTTAAATTTCTCCAATTGTGGAGAAAGTGCTCTGTTCACACATTTTTTAAAAGCTACTTTAAAAGGATGATAGTGAGTTATGGAGCATTTCAGGAAGCAGCGTGAGCCTCAGGAAGGTGAAAGAGGGCTACTTAAGGATGGGCACACTGGGTGAGATTTCTCCCAAGGGTATGGTGGTGCAGGAAAGCGATTGCAACAGTTTTTGTCAGTCTAAGAAGTTAATACTAGGAATTATTTATAATTATCTGATCCATTAACTGTGCAGGTGCAATACAGTCCTTCTTTTTAATACTGCTTTAATACCAGATTCTGTTTGGAAAAGGATATGATTTCATTTAAATAGAAAACACACACACACACACATGCACATAAAAATATATTCCAGTGGTTTGAACAATGCCATAGACTATTTCTTTTTTTAAAATATATTTTATTAATTTTTACAATAACAGTCTTTAGTGCTTAGTGAACAATGTGTTGTCTGGGTTCATTTATTTAAAAACAATCAATAATAATTAATTTCTAAATTGATCAATATGTTAGTTGATAATATACTTTTTCAGGGATGGAATTTTCTTAGTTTTCAAAATTATCCAGACTGTAGTATTTTTAACCTTATTTCAATATATTTTTGTTCCCCATAAGAGTTTAATTCACCGCTTCCATCGATGGGAGGATGGGAGTGTAGTTCCCTCTCTTCTCACTTTGGGAGGATTTTTGCTTCTTGGGAATCTTTTCCAAGAAATCAGATACAAAATAGGAGAGAGAAGATTGAATTCCTCACCCAGTTTCAAGCACGCTGTTCACCGTTGTTCTGGTTGGTGCCTTTGGACTTCAGCTGCAAGTAGCTTGGACTGGTCACCCAAGGTGTGGCCAGCCTTTCTCNCACAATTATAACCCTTTGCGCGCTAAATGTGCCAGTAAGCTTCTCCAAATTAAGAAAAGGCACCCCAAGAAGAGAATATAGTTGCTGTTGCCAGGGTAACCTGCTCTTTTCCCTCACATAGCATTTCCATACACTAAGTAATTACAGTCTGCACATAGAAACAAATTATATACAGTATATCTAAAATCCCAGAGAGAGAAAAAAGGAAGAATCTGATGATTCCACTGCAATGAAAGAAATATTTTATCCCACTTGATGTATAGGGCTGATACAGAAAATAACCTCCCCACATGGGATTTAAATTCCTGAAAAAGACAGAAGCATTAAAGTCAAAATTCAGAAAAGAAAGACCCTCTTAAGAAAGGAAATGGGCTTGGGATTTCTTTGGTAAAAATCAGGATGATACGAATGAAATAATGTATTATGGAAAATATTTGAACTATAGCAATAGGAAAGTTTGAAGCTATTTAGTTTGGCATAAAACATGCAACATGTGGTTTATTGTGGAGATTATCTATTGTTATAAAACTTTTTTTTGACAGATACATGGAATAAAGACAAAGAATTGGGGATCAATGTCAGTTTGTGTTGATCAGCTTTAAGTATCTGAAAGCTCAAGGGTCAAATGTGCTCACAAGATTAAGCCTCTTTTTGCAAGGTTTCATCTCAAGGGTCCTTCTTCGACTCCATATGTAAGATAGGTCCTTCCCAGACAAGCAATGGTTGATTACATCTCTTTCTGAGCAGAGAAGCTTTGTACAAATCTGTTCTGTACCCCTGTAGCTCATGGTGTAGAAACCAAGCCAGAGAGAACTAAGAGGTGGAGGACAAAGAAATCTCAGTGTTTCCTCATAAATATTGGAAACAGGAAGGCGATAGCCATACAGGGGTCCCACTCTATGTTGCATGCCTGATAGCTGGCCAGAATCTCATAAAACCCCTAAACGTTGTTGTTAGACCGAAGCAGCAAAAATACAGGTAGTCTTCGACTTACGACCACAATTGAGCCCAAATTTTTTGTTTCTCAGTGAAACACTTGTTAAGTGAACTTTGCCCCATTTTACGACCTTTTGTGCCACAGCTGTTAAGTGAATCACTGCAGTTGTTAAGTTAGTAACATGGTTGTTAAGTGGATCTGGCATCCCCATTGACGTTGCTTGTAAGATCACAAAAAGTGATCACTTGATTCCAGGACACTGCAACCGTCATAAGTATGAGTCAATTACCAATTGTCTAAATTTTTATCACATGACTGTGGGGATGCTGCAATGATTGTAAGCATGAAAAATGGTCGTAAGTCACTTTTTCCAGGGCTGATGTAACTTTGAACAGTGTCTAAATGAACTGTTGTAAGTCGAGAACTATCTGTAAAGAGTTTTTATTTGGCAATTTCTGCTGCTGTGCAAGGTGTTTGTTAAGTGAGTTGTGCCCAATTTTATGACTTTTTTTGCCATGGCTGTTAAGCAAATCACTGCAGTTATTAAGTGAATCACAAGGTTGTTAAGCAAATCTGGCTTTTTCCATTGACTTTGTTTGTCAGAAGCTGGCTAGAAAAGTCGCAAATGGCAAACTGTGTGACCCTGGGATGCTGCAACTGTCATAAGTACATGCCAGTTGCTAAGCGCCCAAATTTTGTTCATGTGATGGGGTGGGGGGGAAATGCGTCCTTAAATCACTCTTTTCAATGCTATTGTAACTTTGAACGGTCAATAAACAAATGGTTGTAAGTTGAGGATTAGCTGTACAATATTGTGAGAAGACTTGTATTTGATATGGGATTCACAATTTGTGTACGTGAAAGTGGAAAACCTTTTAGGGCATGAGTCTTCACAACCCATCTTTGAAATAGTAGTAGTAGTAGTAGTAGTAGTAGTAGTACTGGTACTACTACTAGTAATAATAATAATAATAATAATAATAATAATAATAATAATAATAATAATAATAATAATAATAATAGTAATAATAATAATAATATTATTTGTGGGAGACTGAGTCTGAATTCTGATTTGCCAAGATACAATTGTAATGCAAATACATTAACTGCATTGATATGGGACTGATTCCAGCATCGGGACTGGTGTTGTGGTTTCAGCACTGTATTCCCAAATCATCGCTCCATAATTCTATCGAGGTTCCTTTCTCATTTCTCCGACTTTTTCTGTCTTATTTGGTGAGACAATTCCTCTCTGCAATCATTGACTCACCCATTCCTGGGCAGTGAAGAGTCCCTTGCTTTCTCTTTTAAAAAGTAATGTTCTAGTCAGTCAGTTGGCATAATATCCAAGATTTTTTTTTTAAAATCTGGAAGGTAGCAACTTAGGAGGCTGGTAAGTAAATAAATCACTTTAATTGTTCCTTGTCAACCAAAAACAGGGCTCCGGCAGGCATTCTGGCAATTACCAGCTGAAAATAAGTTGACTGGGCTGAGGAGTCTGTTTTTTTGCTGACAAGCCAGAAAACTGCCTGTGTTTTCAGGGAATCTGAGCAAGCACGGTGACTATGCAGGCCCACTCTGCTCCATAAGTCTACCTTTACTGTGACTTAGCAATGAGGCCAGTCAGAACAGCTAAGTGTTGTGCTCACACAATTTAAGGTGGATCTTCAGTATGGCTGGGTGGCAGAACTGTTAATAATCCGTCAGGCATACAAAACAGGCAGAGCATCAATCTCATCGTTGTCACCACTATTTTGAGCTTTTGGGCCGCATCCTGTAGAAACCCGGGTTATAACCCGTTTGAAATTTAAATTAATTTTTTTAAGTTATTCATTTCTTTGTTGAAACATTAACAATGTAACTGCACTGTTTTATATCATCCTCAAGTTCAGCTTAGTCACATACTGTTCTGCGCATGTGCGTGATGGCGGACCTACTGCGCATGTGCGTGATGGCGGACCTACTGCTTTCGGCTCCGTAGTCTCCGCGGGGTCCTCAGCGGAGATGGGGAGCCTTTGAAGGTCCGGGGGTGCTCGCCGGCCGGAGTTTGGTAGGAGGAGAGGGTCGGCGAGCGAAGAAGGCGCGTTGGACCGCGGGACCACCTGGGCGGGGCCGCGAGCGGAGAGCGGAGAGGCGGAGAAGCCGAGCGGAGAGGCCTGCGGAGAAGCCGAGCGGAGAGGCCTGCCGAGCGGAGAGGCGGAGAAGCCGAGCGGAGAGGCCTGGCGAGTAGAGCGGGGCGGCCAGGAAAGTCGGCGGCCGGTCGTCTCGGGGCCTAGCGACCGGGAAAATCGGCGGGCGGCCGGGAAAATCGGCGGCCGGTCGACTCGGGGCCTGGCGGCCAGGAAAATCGGCGGCCGGAGGACTTGGGGCCTGGCGGCCGGGAAAATCGGCGGCCGGACGACTCGGGGCCTAGCGGCCAGGAAGAGCGGCGGCCGGATGCGGCGGCGGCCTGATGCGGCGATGGCCAGCGGCTTGACGCGATGGCAGCTCGGCGGCCTTGGGAAAATCTACGACCCGAGGCTATGGCGGCCTAGCGGCCTGGCGCGGCTGCCTGGCGGCCCGATGCAGGGGTGGCCCTGCGGCCTGTTGAAGATCTGGCGGCCCGACGAGAGTCTGGGGCCTAGTGGCGTGGCAGCCTGGCGGCCTAGCGGCCTGGGGACCGGGGTGGCCCGATGGCCTGTAGGGAGAAGTGACCAGAAACGTGGCATACAGTGGCCCGGAGGTTGTGCCAGCCCAGCAGCGTGGTATACAGCGGCCCGGAGGGTGCGCCGGCACAGTGGCACAGCGACCCGGGCGGAAGAATGGCCCGGGCGGAGGACAGGGCCCAAGGGAGGCATTGGCCGGAGGGATATGCCTGACGGTGAGTGCCTGGGGGCCCTGGGGACCTGTGTGACTGGGCTCGGCGGGCCTGGAGGCCTACGCTGCTGGCTGGCCGACTTTGACTGCAACTCCCCCCCCTCTTTCTTTCTTATGGGGGATGTAAAGATCTACGAACTACGCCGCCTTCTTCCAATCCATCTAACCCCTTGACCACCACCACGAGGACTTTCCCCCTTCCCAACTCTGCTGTTGGACCTCCTGTCACGACTTGGGACTGTATTCCAGGAGGGAACTGCTGGCCCTGCGCGACTCCCCCATCGCGCAGGCATGGCCCAACACGATTCCGAGGGCCGGCCTTGATGAAGGGGTTTGGAACCCCGAGAGGTGGCATCTAGCGGCAGCAGGGAGGGATCTAAGAAGGAGGAAACTATATGCCTTCTTAGAGGGGTGTTTTTCCAAATTTTTAGGGGGTTCGGGGTTGGCCCGAGGGGAACCAGGGGAGTCCTCTCGGAGGCCAAGGCCGGTCCCATCTGGGGGGCGCGGAGTGGTAAGGGAGGAGACTGGGGGGCTGGCGGAGGGTGGTGTGATAGGTACAGTCAGTGGGAGGGGCAGGTATGGCGGGAGCAGAGGACCATATCGGGTTTTGGGAGCACGCACACGCTACTTACAAGCTTGTGGGTGCTCCGATCCTCAGAGCTCTGCTCGACCTCCAGGGACCTTAGATCCTCCGGCCCGGGTCCACCGGCTGATGTTATGTAACGCCAGGTCTGTGGTAAATAAGGCCCCCCTCATTCAAGAACTTATTCACGAGGGGGGAGCGGACCTGGC
>NW_015387491.1:102311-119630 GCF_001527695.2 Protobothrops mucrosquamatus | reverse complement strand
GCCCTCAAGACATGGTTGTTCCAGCTTGCGGGACTGGCCTAAGGGATTTTAAAGGGGTTTTAATTACTTTTAATCAGATTAGTTTAAATATTTCTTTTTAATTAATTTTAAAGGTGTTTTCTATGTTTGTATTTTATCTAATTGTTAGCCGCCCTGAGTCCGCAAGGAGAAGGGCGGGATATAAATGTAATTAAATAAAATAAATAAAATAAATAAATTATCCTAGAGCAGGGGTAGGCAACCTTGGCTCTTTTATGACTCGTGGACTTCAACTTCCTGAGCCAATTCCTGGCTCAGGAATTCTGGGAGTTGAAGTCCACGAGTCATAAAAGAGCCAAGGTTGCCTACCCCTGCCCTAGAGACATCAAGAAAGAAAGCGAAAAAAGTGACTTCCAAGCCAGAAAATGGGCTGGTGGTCATAGCTGGACAAAGAGACCCATTAGATATCTCCCAGAATGGATGGAATTTAGCTTTAAGTTTGAACAACAGTAAGAAAATAAGAAAAAGGCATTCACAGTGGTATTCAACATACCCTTTTGCCTTTCACCCAGCATCACTGCAACTTAGTCTTGTAGGGTGAGTTAATAAACGTATTTATTTACCGTTATTTATAAGTTGACCAACTGAGCAACTCTAATGTAGGGTGCTCAAGTCTTGTTTCCTTGTTTAATTTATGGTTATCTGACTCCTAAACAACACCGGGAAGCTTACAACTGAAAAAAAACATATAAGAAAATACAATTGGCCAGAAGAATTAAATATTTAGATTTAATTTTTATTACTATTTCTGACAAATCTATCACAGGAAACGGACAGCAAATGCTGTCATTCAGAGCAATGTTTCTGAAGCTCAGCAACTTTGGGTGTGTGTACTTCAGCTCCGAGAATTCCCCTATTAGCATGGGGATCCCAGAAGTGAAGTTGGAGTCCACCCATCTTAAAGTTGCTCAGGTTGAGAAACATCACACTTAACCAGACTGGCTCTGTAACCTGTGTGACCTGTTAGATGTAATGCTTTGGAGACAAACAGTTTTCTGTCCACTGAACACATAAAGGTTACTCCAGAGGCTCTTTGGATTGAAAGGAGCTCATGCTGTAAAATTTTGGAATGCCATGAAACAAAAAAGCTACTGGGAATGGTGTTCCATTCACATACAAAATGTAGCAGATCAGGAACACTTTCATCTTCACTTTGGAGCAATTTTCAGCTTTACTGTAATGTAAATAGAAAATTCTCCAAGTCCTGGATAAGGTATTACTTAATGGGGCTAAATTATTACAGGTGTTTCCTGCAACTAAGTCTCCTGAGTCTATATTTGGAATCTCTAACAATGCATAAAGTTTCTCTCATATGAAAGATTATTGCAGACAATGTGTCAGGCTTGGATATGCACAGCAAAGGCCACAATCCAACGCAGATTTTAGTGTGTTTAAGTCTGGTGAATTCATTGAGCTTAAGCATATTTAACTCTCTCTTGGAATGTGGCCAAAGTCTAAAGCAGAGAACAGAATTCTTCTTTCACTCAGAAAATATTTCATGGATTGAGAATGACTTGGAAAGAGGAAGAAAGAAATCATATCCTATATTGTAAGTCTGCTACCCATAATAATAAGGGACACCCAAGACAAATTAACTATAGATTTTTCCAAACAAGAGCAGTGTCAAGGTTAGCATTAGGCATCTGTTGAGGCGTATATCCTAGTGTGGAGTTGATTATTGTTCGTTCTATTTCTGATCGTTCCTTTCCTTCTTACTTGTTGATCCCTATTCCTTATCCTAGCATTTCCAAATCTGATTTCTCGCAAATGTAATGGGATAATGACTCCCAGAATTCCCAGCCAGCATGTTCTGTACAATGCGTGTTCTGAACATTGCAATTTCAACACATTTAAAGGGTGCCAAGTTGGAGTAAGTTGAACTATGCTTTTGGAATGAGCGAAAAGAGAGCTTTTAAAAAAAGAGAAGATGAAATAACGTAACTGCCCTATTATCTGTCTCTGCCAATCAGTGAGCATTGCCCCAGATTGATAGGCAGGCTAGTGGGAATAACAACAATCATGAGGAAAATGTGAAAACTCAGGGAGGTGGTTTTATACTGAGCTCCTTGCCAAAATGCCCTGAAAATTTGGAATCAATAAGGGTCCTTTCGCAAACCCAGATTTTTTTTATTCTTGTCCATGATGCCAATTGAGCTATTAGCCTCTCCATAGAATCAGAGTTGGAAGGTATATTAGAGTTGTTTTAGTTTAATCAGTTTAGTATGGTATCTATCAGTATATCTCTGACAGCCTCTGATTGGAGACATCCAGCAACGGAGAACTCTGCTTCATGTGGCAGCTTGTTTCACTGACCACTTCTACAGTCAGGAAGTTCCACCTCGCATTCAGCCTGAATGTATTTCCAAGTACAGCTAGTCCTCCACTTAGGACCACAATTAGGATCATTGTAAGGTGGTTGTTAAGTGAGTCATGCCCGATTTTATGCCCTTTTTGGCCATGGTTGTTAAGCAAATCACTGCAGTTGTTAAATGAAGCACCTGGTTATTAAGCAAATCTGACTTCCCCCATTAACTTTGCTTTTCAGAAGCCATCTGGGAAGGTTGCAAGGGCGATCACATGACCCTGGGACACTGCAACTATTACGAAGACACACTGGTTGCCAGGCGTCTGAATTTTGATTATGTGACTATGGGGGATACTGTGGGGGTCATAAATGGGAGGGCTGGTTATAGGTCACCTTTTTCAGTGCCATTTCAACTTCCAACCGTTGCTAAATGAATGGCTGTAAGTCAAGGCCTTCCTGTAGCTTTAACTCATTGGTTCTGATCCTGCCATCTGGGACAATTGGAGATTAAGCTCATTTATGTCAGGGGTCTTCAAACTTGGCCCTTTTATGACTTGTGGACTTCAACTCCCAGAATTCCTCAGCCAGGCATGCTGGCTGGGGAATTCTGGGAGTTGAAGTCCACAAGTCATAAAAGGGCCAAGTTTGAAGACCCCTGATTTATGTGATATGCCTTCAGATATTTGTAAATTGCTATCATTATCTGTGCTTTTCTGTAGGTTAAACATAGATCACTTAATGCAGTGGTGAACATATGGGACACATGCCAGAGGCGGCACTCGAAGCCCTCTCTGTGGGCACGCGCACCGTCGCCCCAGTCCCACCTCCCCCCGCGGCCCCCTCCTTACCAGCAGCCCCCCTGGAGGAGAGTCGCCCCCGGGTGCAGCCCGCCCGGAGCAGCGCAGCCAAGGACATAGCCAGGCAGCAGGGACAAGACTCCGCCCTCGTGCCCCATAGTGTGCATATGATGCTGCGGGGTGTGGGCGGAGGGCGTGGCTGCCATGGCACTGCAGGGCTACCTGGGCGATCTGCTGTGGTGGGCCATGGAGCGTGCGTGGCCCTGTGGGCGGGCAGGGGTGGAGCAGGCAGGGCGGGAGGCGGAGTGGGGACAGGTTTGGGGCACTCGGTCTCTAAAAGGTTCGCCATCACTGGTTTAATGGTTCACAGTAGCATGTGGTTTCCAGACCTCTCATCTGACTGGTATCCATCTTCTGAATCTGCTCCAATTTGTCAATGATGTTTTTGGACAGGGGCGCATGGGGAAAGCTTGACTGGACTGAGAACAACCCCCACCTCAAGAAGAATATGCATGAAAGCTGGGAGGGGATCCTCCTGTTGGGTGAGGAACAACCATACTCCATATTCTTTCCTCTACTTAAGAAACTTGCTAAGAGGTAGTTTTATATTGCCTGGCACACTTTCTTTTCCCTGTTAAAGAGACTTTGGATTATACAGTAAACGTTCTGTGGTATCAGTCCAAGAACAAGGAGCTTCCAGATGTGGATTTTATTTATACAGTTGCCATCCCTCTTTCATGGACTTTTACAAATGACTGAGATGTCATCATGCCAAGGGTTTTTTTTAAACTTCCATATTTTTTCCTTACCAGGAGGAATCTATAAAGAAGGAAAAAATCAGATAGCTCTTTAATACTCTCTCACTTGTAGCATTAATTTGGAAATACAGGTTTATTGCCTTAGAGCTCTTCCTCATGGTCAAGTTCAAGGCTGTCTAACATCCTTGACCAGGGAAGAACAGTACCAGCATGAAATTTGTTGCTTCCACTGAAAAACCATGTCCTGCCACAGGTCTGATACCAGTGAATAATACTATGGTGTACGGTGTGTGCTAATGACCGGGATTGGTAGATTCCCATGACTTTCTTTCAGTCTCTTTCACAAATATCATCAGCCAAAAGTGGAAACATTCACCAGTCTCTCCTCTTTGGAGATGGATCTGGGAAGGAGGCCAGTTTTGACAGGTCATTAGAATAGTAGGTAAGTGTTTTGTAAAGGTACATTCAAAGAAAACTTGACTATCAGTTGATGTTAGCTTTGGCTTTTCTTTTGTTTTTCTGTTCATAAATGGATTGTGCTACAATTTTGTGGCTTGGGATTACTTGTAGAGAGGTTCCTGGAGAAAAGCTTATTGCCAGCCTTCAAAATCTATGTAGAAAGCAGAAACAGGGGAAAAAAGATGAAATTATTGTATTCAGTTCCAAAGTAGAGGAAGCCATACGTTGCTAAAGCCTGCCTTTTACATAGCTGTTTGTGCATGACAATCCAGCAAGCTCAACCCTTTCATATATGGATGTCACAAAGCTTGTATAAAAGAGGTGGGGTGACATTGCTTTGCCTTTCTGCCCCCTTCTTGCCTCCCCTCTGGATGATGCTGGGTTGAAACTTCTCCCTTTGTTTGAATTTCACAAAAATATGGATATTCATTACTTACATTCAACAGAGCAAAACATTGTTTCAGTGTTTGCTCTTAGCAACATCTTCAGTACTGATTTCAAGATCATGGTTGAAGCAACAGGGAGATGGACCGTTTCTAAATTTGATGAATAAATAAATTATTTTTGTTTTTAAAAAACTTGACATGGCTCAGCTTGGTGGAATTACAAGATGGAAAGTATTCTGTTGATCTTTACAAATTTATCATCTGGTTTTTATATGGAGTGGGGGAATGACAAGGAATTGGGGTGATTATTATGAGAGGCTTACTGATTCAGCTGCAGGAAGAAAGATCTGGCGAATTCCACTCCCCTTGTTCAGACCACACAAGGATTGGATGGGATGAGCTTTGTAACAAGGAAGAAATATATGGGGAAAGGGAAAGGCAGAAAAAGTTGATTGCACAACGAATTTCTTTTACTCTATATGAGAAACATTCTTAGAGGAACAGTCATGGTGTTAATGTAAAAAAATAAAAATAAAAATGAAAGGATGATAGAGCAAATCTGCCCCATTTGTTTTATATTCTTTAGCAAGAAGCTACCATGATAGAATATCAAGTTTATTATTGTTCCTTGATTTATTTGGTTCAGATAAGTTATGTTATCAGAGAACAAAGTCCAGCCATTCAGATATTTCAAAGGTGCATCAGATCTGTCAGGATTAACACATCTAACTTATTTAATGTTCATTTAAGGGCAAATAATACTGTTATGTAAGAATAGAAGAGGTGTCTGAGTGAAAACTGGGATAAAAATGGCCCATAGTCTATTGACTTAAAAGGTAGGAAAAAGGGGTCTAGGATTTGAACCCTAGGCATGGTGTGTATTTGTGTGTACATGCACCTATGTGTGTGTGAGGAAAATAAATGCACAAGTAGAAGATAGGTGGTAGGGGCTTAGCAATAGTGCTTATGAGAAAGATCTAGAGGCCTTGGTACACTACAGATTAAGGATGAACCAGCAGTGTGCTGCAGCTCCTAAAAATATCAATGGAGTTTTAGGCTACATCAATAGAGGTATAGTGTTAAGATCATTGGAAGTAATAATACCACTCTATGCTGCACTGGTTGGACCACATCTGGAATACTATGTCTAATTTTGGTTACCACAATACAAAAAAGATACTGAGAAACTGGAAGGCTTGCAGAGAAGAGCAACAAAGATGGCGAGGGGCCTGGAGCTAAATCCCACGAAGAGCACTTAAAATATATGCTTTGCTTGGTATATTTAGTTTAAAGATGAGAAGATTAAGGGGAGACATGATAGCAGTCTTCCAATACATGAAGAGACACCACAAGATAAAGGGAATAGATTTATTCTTCCTAGCACTTGAGGGTAAAACAAGAACTAGTGGGTGGAATCTTTTAGTGGGAAATCCAAACTTCAACTAAGGGGGAAGTTCCTGACTATGAGAGTTGTTAAGCAATGGAACAATCTGCCTCCTGAAATTGTGGCTGCTTCATCACTGGAGGTTTCAACAAAAGAGTAAACAACCATCTGTTTGAATGGTAAGAGGATTCCTGCACTGGGCAGAGGTTGGATTAGGAGATATCCACAGCTCCTTCTCAGCCTATGATTCCCAAGTCTGAAAAGCTTCTGTTTCATTTAGGGTTGAGTTTCTGGAGACTTGATCCTTATTGTTGTATATGGAATGAGGTCCTGATATCTTTGAAAAATTGGCAGAAAAATTACATCGTTGTTACTGGCAATCTGACTTCAGATCTCAGTGACATTTGGGGCTTAAAAAAGAAAAGGCTTGGAAGTTACGTGGGGCCCATGAAATAACCATTGTGATGTAAAGACTGAACCAGGCCACCAAAGAACACAGTGGCTGGACACCATCAAAGCTGATACCAGCCAGAGTATAGAACAACTCAATGAATAGTGCAAGATCGAAAAATGTGGAGAGACCTGGCTCATAGAATTGCCAAAAGTCGGACATGACTGAACGGATATCATGATCATCATTAACATCATCATCATCATTATCATCATCACCATCACAGTACATTGTGAAGTTAAGCAGTCTATAGAAAGCTTATAGAACAGCTGAGAATGTCTGTACTTGACTATGTGATTCATTTATTTAATCATACATACATACATACATACATACATACACACACACACACACACACACACATTCATATAGGCCATTTTTGTTCAGTCTGGATTAAAAAAACTTGCCAAGTTCTGGCCTTGGCTCGTGATTTTCAAAATATGGCATTGACACTGCCTGCTAATTTTCCCTTTAAAAATCAAAAGGCTTAGCGTCTTTCTCAAAAGCTTAGCGTAACGGTTTTGATTTTTATAATAAGCTTCTTGTTTTGACAAATCTGCCAGCACTGAAGAAAGCAAATGTTCTTAAACTATGAGATTGTGAATTATTAGGGTTGGGCAAACCATTTGAGGACTGCTTCACTTTACCGCGTCTTGGCAGAAAGGCCTCTTTCATACATATGCATTGCAGATGACCTTGGAAGGCTCCTTGGGAGGACATGGACCCAAAAATCTTGCTGTGAGTGAAGCACCTTTTCCAAAGTTCTGCACAGTACACAACAGTTGTACTCTTGATTATTTCAAAAAACTAAAATCGGTGGAACAAAATCCTCAAAGTTTTCAAGTCCCCTGTGAAAAAATTGAGAATTGCTATTCAGTGCCGTAAAACAGCTATGAAGATTTGCTATCAATCTATTGTGGCCCAACTTTTCTGCCCTCTATATTGGATACATCACTGTCCCTTGTTTATATTGTTTGTCTTATAAACTTGTTTCAAACTTTGCTAATGTGATGCTTAGTGTACTGTAATCTCCAGAAATGCCATTCTGCAGATTTAAGCTCTTTCCCAGAGCTTCTCAGAGAATATGGAGTTGGGTATGGAGGTATTTTGCCTCCAGACCACATCTGCATGAGTATAAATATTAAGATCTCTGTGTCAGAGAAGTAGACTGACAAAAATGCTGTTCTAACACAATTTCTTTCTTTTTATTTCTGTGGTCAAATAGCTGAACCTAATCCTGCTGCTTCATACATACAAGATCTGGAGAAGATTCTCAGCATACACGTGGCTTGGATTATCTGAGGGACTGCATTTTCTCAATCATATCTAGCCATCTAGGTTATCAGGAGGGGCATATTGGGAGTCCCATCCATGAAGAAATGTCACCTTATGGGACTCAAGAGGGGATCATTTTCTACTGTAGCAACTGCCCCAAACTTGTTGCCCTTACAAAAGGGCCTGAAAGAGCTTTGCCATCTGGCCTAGGGATCCAGTAAGGTGGGAATGTAAGGTGGTTATATTGTTAGCAAAACAGTCTGTGCTCTTCCACAAATTACATTTTATGGTTTTAGTGGTTTGATTGTTTTAATGGTTTTACTGCTTTTGGGTTTTTTTTATTATTTGTTGTACTGTTCATTTTTCAAACATTATTCCTTACTCAGACTCACATATGTGGGATGGGCTGCTATATACTTTACCAAATAAATAAATATACATGTTGCTCCTTTTTGTTGATAATATGTTGTTTCAGCCAAAAATAAGAAGGTATCTCCCATATAAGAAAAAAATCATCAAGTAAAAACCTTTATTTTTAGCTGTATTAGCTAAGGATGCTAATCACTTGGAGGACACTATGACATACACCACACTACACAAGTTGGATTTGCAGGTGATTCCCAAAGGACAATAAAGCCAGCCCACTTTCCCTTTAATGTAGTTTCCCTTTAATGTAGCTTTTCAAAGTTTGGTACCACTGAAAAATTCAAAGAGTGACAAGAAGTTATTCTTTCCAATTCAAAGAAATGGGCGGGAGATATTATGTGTGTCTCCTGATTCAGAAATATGAAGAAGAGAAAGCGAATAGCTCAAATTTTGGGCTGCTTGAGACACACTTTCACCGGATTCACCATGAGAATGACTCAGGTGTGTCCTGCAGTAGAGCCAGGCTCTTTTTGCTATCTGGTCAGATTACAGATATCAAAAGATCCCCCTACAGGTTGGGGGAGGCTATATGAAATATAGGCATGTAGGAGTGCTATTAATATGTATGTATGTATGTATGTATGTATGTATGTATGTAACTTGTATACCACCTAACTCCCAACAATTGGGTGGCTCCCAACAACCCAAAGAAAGAAATTAGAAAACCAATGAAAAAAGGTAAAAGATGACAAGAATAACACACTGCATGTGAATGAAACAGTAAGTCTCACTTTCTCTTGCCAAAAGCCTGGGTGAAAAAACAGGTTTTCATGGCAACAGCAGGATATGAGGATCAGGGGGACTGCTTATCTTCTAGCTGATACCTTGTTATCAGAATCCTCCATCCATCCCTTAATAAGGATCAGTGCTCATCAGGGGAATTATATGAATTGGCTGATGTTCTTCCTGTTAGTCAGATGAAAATGTGTCCTTGTGCCTAACAATTCAATAGAAACCCTGATGCGAGTGACAGATTTCAACATGGGGTGTGATGACATACATTGCTGCAATTCATTCCTGGCCATTTGATTTCAAAGATTTGTTTTTTGAGGAGCGGCTGTAGTTGAAGCATTTGACGGTTTCACAATGTGGTGTCATCTCCAAGGTTGAAACATAATAAAAGAGAAAAGTTACTTTAGATTAGCACAAAACTAATCTACACATGTGGATGAAGACACATATACAAAGACAAAACAAACACCATCTCCAGGCATCTTGCCAAAGGACAAGGCCAATCAGTCAGCCATTCTTAATCCACAAATTGACTATGAAGAACTAGTTGGATTTATGTAATTCTAGATGGTTGCGCATAGCAGGATGCAACATTTTTTGTGGAACAAACGGTCTGTTAATAATGTTGGATAAATACTGAAATGTTCATTCATTCAGTGCTAATCATCTTTGAAGATGTTATTCTGATAGCTCTTGATTTTTTAAAATATAATGAATATCAAGGTTTAGTTGTTAATACTTTCTTCATTAGTGAGTTGAGGAATAGGAATGTAGTGTAATTTTTGTTTAAATCTACAACACAGTTGGATATTTTTTGCTAGAAAATTGGCTATATTTTTTGGAACATAGGGAAGAGACAGTCTACCAACTGGTATCTGGCTCTCTGATTATGTCTTTTGAAGTAATTTACTTAACTTTTGTTGCGGTAAGGGAGCTTTAAATGAAGCTTTAGTCACATACTTAAAAATATGGCATTAATAATACTGATTTACATGGATGGATGGATGGATGGATGGATGGATGGATGGATGGATGGATAGATGCATGAATGGATGGATGCATGGAGCAGTGATATCTTACATATGGGTAGTACTTGGCATGTTAAAAACTTGCAGTAAAATGCATTGAGAAATGCCTGTTTCTGAACAGTTATTTCATGTGCTTAAATAATTTTGAATAAACTCTTTTAAAAGAAAGTCCACCTAACTTTATCAAAATCCTCCAACAATATATGAAAGAATCTGCATTAAGTAGCTTAGAAGATGTAGTAATGAGCCTTATAAATGAGGCACAATTTTATTTCTTTTTAGAACTTTTTCCAATGACAATATCCTTGCAATACGATGACCTAATAAATTTCAAAGATTACTTTTTTACAACCTTCACAATAATTATTATAAAAGATACCAGCGGGCAATCTTCTGATCCCTAGTACCATTGTGGGTGAAGCTATTATGCAAATTGTGTGGGCTAGTCTTGTGAGGGGGCTTGGGGAAGCCTTTATTTTAAAGAATTATGTTATACCTTGTCCTAGCTTCTTGTCTCAATATATTGAAGAACTGTGGTATTAATTTCCAACATTTACTGTCAAAGAAGAAACTGAAAGACTGTTAGTGACTTTGGAACTAAAACTTGCTCCAAATCTGCTGAGGAGATTTGGAACACAATATCAAAGAGAATAAGTGTTCAACTGATGGAACATGGGTTTCCTTAAGTAATGCTTTGTGTTCTATTATTTATCACAATCTGCTTGTTCTTGGACCATTAAGAGCTATTTGCTTGGAAAATACTGACCAAATTCTCCTCAGCTAGGCTAGCTGGTGGGTTTTATATATATATGTGGTATATACATGCAGACCAGGGAGAGAGAGAGAGAGAGAGAGAGAGAGGGAGGGAGGGAGGGAGATGCAAAGTTTGTTTATTTATGGAATTAATAAAATCACCCTGGTCACAATTTATGAATCTAATGAGTATATTAATAAAAAATGAAAAATAGGCTTAATGATAAATAAAACATAAGGTTAAAGCATCAAAATGTACATGTATGATTCTTTCCTTAGCACACACCTTGTAGATGCCATTGTAAAGTGCCTGAAGCTATTGACATTTTAGATGCCTACAGACTCCTAATAATATTACACTCTTTGCAGACCCCAACTACAGCAATTCATGGACTGATGGTGTAACCAATGGCAGTGCATGAATACATGGGTGACCCTCACGATTGCACATGAGAGAAAAAGTCACTCTGAAAAAAATCCAGCATTTTAAGAACCCAGCATTTTATAGAATAAACAGTTCAATGCGCAGCTCCTGCCTTCTCTAGATTTCTTTTAATGGAAGGAGAAATACTATCTGGCCCATAGCTTGTGGCTATAGTTCATCCTCACATGGCTTTGACAAGACATAACATCATGCTGTTTCTCCAGAATGGATCCTTACATTCCGTCTGGATCAAGTCAAAGGTTTTCAGTTATCTAGAAGTTTAAGGAAGCGAGGAGGCATAGAATAAGCTTATCCCACATTAACATAGAAGAAAAAAATGCAATTACCGTAGCTTTCCTTCCTGGGACTGATAATATTAATTCTCACTTAACTTCAACATTTGGTAGTGTACTCCCATCCTTCAGTGGGCTTCTTTCACACTTCTGTCTGATTTAACACTGCATGTGATAAATGTAATGAATGCAAAAAAAACCCTCCACTTGGTCCTCCAATATGCAGTCTGACAGAGTAGGCTGCATTGGCCCTGGACCAGTAGGATCCGTGCACCCTGACATTTGTTGCATATGCCAGAAATAAATCTCCACAGTTGTGAGTAAGCCATTGAGAATTTTTTGCTATCTCAAACACGATGTACAGATGTCGTGGTAAAAGGGTGCTTATGTTTTATCTTACAGTTTATTATGAGTTATTAGGAGAAATACTGTTTCTACATCCCAGCAGGGAAAAATTATCTTACAGAATGGAATTTTAATGTTCAACTCCAGGCACCAGGAAGTCCCTGAAGGATTTTAGGATGCTGAAGAAGCTGGAAGACAGATCATAAAGAAACAGTAGAAGGAAATTGGCATGTTTTACTAAGTAAAGATTAAATGGGGAAAGATGCTGACAGTTTTCTGACCTCTCAAGAAATGTCAGATGAAACAGAGGGGGCATGCTGACTTATCACAACCAAATCATTACCCCAAATCCAGACAAGTGTACTCATTTAGACTTGCAAACACTGATTAACATTCTACCCACTAATTCATTTACTGATTAAAGTTTGCAACCCTATCTCCCTCCCAGGAAAAGATCAAGCAGAACACAAATAAAGAAATTTTAATGAGATTTTGTAATATGTAAATGTATTTAAATGCAATCAATCAATTAATGGCTACATTGGTTAAAAGCCAGGTGACTAATCAACTGAAAAATTGCATTACTTGATAATTCTAACAAATATGCTCAAGTCTGGGCCAACTGTGCTATATGTTTGACATGTTCCTCTTCTTCATAGTCCAGACAATCAATGCATGACCAATTATGTAGGTTGAGCAACAGGCTAAGATGAAATTCCTCCTTGCTGCATCTTATTGCATAAATATAGGTCAGTCAGACACTAAGACTCCAGCCAGCAGATCATTTTCAGAAACCATGCTTCCAACCTCATAAATGTGGAATGTGTTGAGCTCATGTATGCCAGGCCAATATTAGCCAATACAAAACTTACAAAAATAAAGACACAAACCATGAAAAATAATGTTGTCATGTTTTGTCAGGATTAACTATACAATCACTATTTTTTAGGCAGCCTGTTTTATAATGTGCCTCATTTCAGACTTGCTTGTGGGAGATGAGAAAGAAGCTGTTTATTAACATGGGGTGTGTCTCAGAGCCCTGCATGGGACATTCCAACAAAATGTAGTTTTCTGTCTCATCAATGGACTGTACAATTAGATACGCCTGAAATACTAAATCTGAGTGAAATTTATGGCAGCTTTGCATGTTATGTAGTGGTGGTAATCCTGAACTCTAGGTTTTTTTTGGCTCTTTTAGTATGATTCACTTCCATCAAGAATGAAAACAATCAAACTGCCTCTAAGAAATATTCTACTGCAAGGTCTGGGTGGCATCCAGGCATTTTGGAGAATGGTAATACTGCATTTTCCTGCCATTCTGATATTGTGAAAAATACTGCATAGAGCTATAACTTTGGACTCTGACGCTCTGGATATTCCAAATTCTCATATTAAAATACAGTTTTGATCCCAAAGAGTAGCTGCAGTGTTAATCTCCTTCCATGAAATACAGATTTTGTTCAGGCAGAAGGAATACTGAATCAGACCACTGGCCTTCCCCCCCCCCCCCATTATTGCTTGCCCTGGATAGCATCTATTTTTTCCATATCTTCAGCAGAATTCCCACCCACACTACTTCCTTTCCCCTGAAAGTTAGGAGGTGAACTGCAATTGTCTGCACATAAAAATATATGATCATCTAAGCTACTGTCTCCATGTACAGGAAAAATGTTATATCAAAAATTGTGGTACAGTTCTTTCCCTAACGTTTTACCATTTATGAACACTGTAGGAGAAGAGCCATGCTAGTCTATGATGGAAAAATTCAAAAGATGCCTGGTAGCATCTTTTCTCCAAAATTTTGTTAAAAAGAATAGATTTTTGTACATCTGATTAAATGAGTTTCAGCTCACAAAAGCTTATGCTGTTTAATAAAATGTGCTAGTTGGAAAAGATGGTACTAAACTCTTTCTAACTTTCTATTAACAGGGACTGCTTAACATATGCAAATCAGACTTCAATCAATCAATCAATCAATCAATCAATCAGAATAGAGCTGAAAGGGACTTTGGAGATCTTCTAGTCCAACCCCCTGCTCAAGCAGGAGACCCTATACTATTTCAGACAAGTGAGTGTCCAGTCTCTTCTTAAAAACCTCCAGTGATGAAGCACCCACAATTTTAAGGCAAGCTGTTCCACTGGTTAATTGTTCTCACTGTTAGGAAGTTTCTCCTTAATTCCAGGTTGCTTCTCTCCTTGATTAGTTTCCATCCATTGTTTCTTGTCCTCTCCTCTGGTGCTTTGGAAAATAAGTTGACCCCCTCCTCTTTGTGGCAACCTCTCAAAAACTGGAATACTGCTATCATGTCCCCCCATAGTACTTATTTTCTCTAGATTGGCCATACCCAATTCCTGCAACCGTTCTTCATATGTTTTAGTCTCCAGGCCTTTAATCATCTTACTTCAGGGGTGTCAAACTCTCAACGTCACATGACGTGTTGCAACGTATCGCAACTTTTTTACCATTGCCGTGGGCACGGTTTTGCTATGATGCATCCAGAAAGAAGCGTTTTTGCCTTATTTTCATTTTTATAATTAGTTTTTGGCTTGATTCCTTTTCAGATGTCAACAAACTCTTAATACAAACAAACATTGTAATGAGGTTTTTGGAGCTTCTGATTTTGGAAACTAAGAAACTGGAAGAGAAAATGATTCAATGCAGTTTCTTTCATATTAAGAGCAAATTTATATCAAGTAATTAATGCTATAGACTACTTGCATCATCATCATCACACACCTTTTAAAATAACCTTTCAAATGGATTGCTTATTCTCCATTGATCTTTAGATTATGAACTTCCACTATGCAGCAACTCTTATCCCGGAAACCAATAATCTCTAGTCTTGCTTCAAGTTGTCTTAGACCACAGGTGTCAAATTTGATCACGTCATGTGATGTATCGTGATGTATTGTGACTTTTTTGCTTTGCAGAGTGGGGTGGGCGTGGCCTACACGTGATGCATCTGGCCCACAGGCCGCCAGTTTGACACCCCTGCCTTAGATGCTTCCTACTAAAAAGAGCAAAATTAATATTTACAACAAAAATATATCCTTTATGACTCTTTCTTTGGAGCATGTCTCTAAGGCTTTTATTGCTCTGAATCCTTATACTGCTTGGCCCTATCCAATCTTGAAATTGTCTCTGGCTTGTGTCTCTGAGATTCTCAGAATCAGCTTATGATAAATGCTGCAGCTTTAGTCAAAGATGGTTAAGAGAGGCTGGTGATTGGGCAATGGGGAAAAGAAATTGAGCAGGCTTCTAGGCATATGCAAACTACATCTTCCAAATATCAGTGGTCAGATTTCATGGCTATTTGACCAATGGTTAAACGAAGCTCCATCAATATGGCACTGAATACTAATTCCTCAAAGGCTTGATGTTCATGTCCTGCATCTGAGCTTGTCTTAGGCTACTGATGTTCATGTCCTGCATCTGAGCTTGTCTTAGGCTACAGACTTTATCCTCTTGGCCTGATCCATGAGGACTTTTGCATTCTTTATAGTAAAGTTCCTCAACTTTTTCAGCTTTGCAGTGTGTGGGGGGGGAAGAGTGGCAGGCAAATGTGCGTGCATACTGCTTGCGCAAATGGAGTGTGCATGCACGCACTTGCCTACCACTTCTATGACCTGGTTCTGAAAGGCTCAAGGCCCAGTAGTGAGACCCCTGCTTTATAGAGTACCACCACAAGTAAAATATGAAAGTCAAAAGATTGAAGAGATCCACTTTGAGAAGTACAAAGCAACCAGAAGGTTGCCGGCCTTCCTGCCCCCTCTCCCCGGCCAGCTGGAGCTGGGCAGGCCGGCAACCTTCGGAAGCTTGGCAGGATCTAGAAACAGAGAACTTGTGTTAGCTTTATGTTCTAACATCCTCACTGGCTTCCCTGGGTCATGTGATTGCATTTAATCACCTTTGCGGCTGTTTGCATCATCCTGTGATCACATGACCACAGTTTTTGATATTACTTCCAGTTTCAGGACATTCTGGAAGGCACAAAAGGCTTTTTGAATAAAATGGATTTGCTTAATGACAAGTACATTTGCTTAACATTCCCCACATTTTCTTAATGACCATCATGTTTGCTTAACAACCACCACAAAAAAGATTGTTAAATCAGTAACATGCCTATGGTGACCTGTTTAATGACCACAATGACTTATAACCATAAGCCCTTCTCTCCATGCTAGCAAGGGATGTGAATGTTAAAATAGAGTGTCTAGAGAAACAGTGATTCCCCATCTCTGATAGAGGTGATACTGGGCCAAGTTGGATGGTTAAATATTGTATCCAATGAATGTTATATGTCCCTAAATAACACTTAACTAGTTCATACCTGTAGTTAAAACTGCCAAAAAAATAATTTAGATATGGAATATCTTTTATTGCCCTGACACATATTGTGCTTAATTTTTTTTTACTAACCCAAATAGTTCATTCCTAGCAGAAAAACAAGGGCAAAAAAATAAAAGGAGAAATTGAACTAGTATGTACAATGGGGTTGTTGTTGTTTTTTTTTTGCAGAGTCTGGTTATTTTTGATATCAGAGGCAATCAAAGGTTCTCTGCCTTCATGAAGCAACAATTATCTAGGGGCATCTAAGGTGAACTTTTTGCAGCTTGCACCACTGGAACATAAATTATCATGATCGGTGACATTTATGATGTCACTTCTCTGTTTCAACTACACCTTGCCATCTGCTCAAATACTCTCTCATTCCCTTCCAGTGAAAAGATATTTCCAACGTGTATCTCCTTTAGCATCTAGAAATGTTATCCTGCAAGCTAAGGATCATATTGCCATATTTGTACTTTCTACAATGGATATGAAATAAAACCTTTAAATACATTTGGTGACCAGGGATGTAGTAGTATAAAGAATTGCTGAGTATACAATAATTGCATGAGCTTAGGGCTCAATGTGTGTAAAATAATGTGTGTGTGCACATATGTGTTCACAATGTGATAATAATACATATTCCTTTACAATATGATACTAATCATAAAGTTGTCACATAAGAACAACACATTCTTTCTTCCCTCCCTGCAATATTAGTGACTAAAAGTTGATCCCATATTCTGCATTTTCACATTTCACTCAATATCATTGCATGAAGCAAGATAAGATGTCAACATGTACTACTAAATATAACAAAAGAGGAGGATAGATAGGACTTCCGGTGGCAGGCGTCTTCGTCGGTTGCAGCTGTTTGCTGCCTCCCGCCTGTTTCGCGTAAAAGCCGGTTTGACAGCTAGCATCAGCTGTCAAATGGCCTGATACCTTTCCCCTGGGCATAAGGGGATAGGTGAGCTGCCCGGGGTAGGAGTTGAGTTCCCGAGTCGTCCTATATGGACGATGTAGGTGAGAACTCCTCCGGAGCCCCGAGGATTCTCCGCGATCCAGGACGCCTTCGCTTCGGCGAAGCTAGAAGCCGCCGCCACCGCTGCAACTTAAAGTTAACTGTGAGTT